>NW_027364494.1:0-220050 GCF_046119375.1 Phyllobates terribilis | reverse complement strand
AGGGTTAGCGTCAGGACAACTAGGGTTAGCGTCAGGACAACTAGGGTTAGCGCCAGGACAACTATGGTTAGCGCCAGGACAACTAGGGTTAGCGCCAGGACAACTAGGGTTAGCGTCAGGACAACTAGCGTTAGCGCCAGGACAACTAGGGTTAGCACCAGGACAACTAGGGTTAGAGCCAGGACAACTAGGGTTAGCGCCAGGACAACTAGGGTTAGCGCCAGGACAACTAGGGTTAGCACCAGGACAACTAGGGTTAGCGCCAGGACAACTAGGTTTAGCGTCAGGACAACTAGGGTTAGCGCCAGGACAACTAGGGTTAGCGTCAGGACAACTAGGGTTAGCGCCAGGACAACTAGGGTTAGCGCCAGGACAACTAGGGTTAGCGTCAGGACAACTAGGGTTAGCGCCAGGACAACTAGGGTTAGCGCCAGGACAGCTAGGGTTAGCGTCAGGACAACTAGGGTTAGCGTCAGGACAACTAGGGTTAGCGTCAGGACAACTAGGGTTAGCGTCAGGACAGCTAGGGTTAGCGTCAGGACAACTAGGGTTAGCGTCAGGACAAGTAGGGTTAGCGTCAGGACAACTAGGGTTAGCGTCAGGACAGCTAGGGTTAGCGTCAGGACAGCTAGGGTTTGCGTCAGGACAACTAGGGTTAGCGTCAGGACAACTAGGGTTAGCGTCAGGACAACTAGGTTTAGCGTCAGGACAACTAGGGTAAGCGTCAGGACAACTAGTGTTAGCGTCAGGACAACTAGGGTTAGCGTCAGGACAACTAGGGTTAGCGTCAGGACAACTAGGGTTAGCGTCAGGACAACTAGGGTTAGCGTCAGGACAGCTAGGGTTAGCGTCAGGACAGCTAGGGTTTGCGTCAGGACAACTAGGGTTAGCATCACGACAACTAGGGTTAGCGTCGGGACAACTAGGGTTAGCGTCGGGACAACTAGGGTTAGCGTCGGGACAACTAGGGTTAGCGTCGGGACAACTAGGGTTAGCGTTAGGACAACTAGGGTTAGCGTCAGGACAACTAGGGTTAGCGTCAGGACAACTAGGGTTAGCGTCAGGACAACTAGGGTTAGAGTCACGACAACTAGGGTTAGCGTCAGGACAACTAGGGTTAGCGTCAGGACAACTAGGGTTAGCGTCAGGACAACTAGGGTTAGCGCCAGGACAACTATGGTTAGCGCCAGGACAACTAGGGTTAGCGCCAGGACAACTAGGGTTAGCGTCAGGACAACTAGCGTTAGCGCCAGGACAACTAGGGTTAGCACCAGGACAACTAGGGTTAGAGCCAGGACAACTAGGGTTAGCGCCAGGACAACTAGGGTTAGCGCCAGGACAACTAGGGTTAGCACCAGGACAACTAGGGTTAGCGCCAGGACAACTAGGGTTAGCGTCAGGACAACTAGGGTTAGCGCCAGGACAACTAGGGTTAGCGTCAGGACAACTAGGGTTAGCGCCAGGACAACTAGGGTTAGCGCCAGGACAACTAGGGTTAGCGTCAGGACAACTAGGGTTAGCGCCAGGACAACTAGGGTTAGCGCCAGGACAGCTAGGGTTAGCGTCAGGACAACTAGGGTTAGCGTCAGGACAACTAGGGTTAGCGTCAGGACAACTAGGGTTAGCGTCAGGACAGCTAGGGTTAGCGTCAGGACAACTAGGGTTAGCGTCAGGACAAGTAGGGTTAGCGTCAGGACAACTAGGGTTAGCGTCAGGACAGCTAGGGTTAGCGTCAGGACAGCTAGGGTTTGCGTCAGGACAACTAGGGTTAGCGTCAGGACAACTAGGGTTAGCGTCAGGACAACTAGGTTTAGCGTCAGGACAACTAGGGTAAGCGTCAGGACAACTAGTGTTAGCGTCAGGACAACTAGGGTTAGCGTCAGGACAACTAGGGTTAGCGTCAGGACAACTAGGGTTAGCGTCAGGACAACTAGGGTTAGCGTCAGGACAACTAGGGTTAGCGTCAGGACAGCTAGGGTTAGCGTCAGGACAGCTAGGGTTTGCGTCAGGACAACTAGGGTTAGCATCACGACAACTAGGGTTAGCGTCGGGACAACTAGGGTTAGCGTCGGGACAACTAGGGTTAGCGTCGGGACAACTAGGGTTAGCGTCGGGACAACTAGGGTTAGCGTTAGGACAACTAGGGTTAGCGTCAGGACAACTAGGGTTAGCGTCAGGACAACTAGGGTTAGCGTCACAACAACTAGGGTTAGCGTCAGGACAACTAGGGTTAGCATCACGACAACTAGGGTTAGCGTCAGGACAACTAGGGTTAGCGTCAGGACAAGTAGGGTTAGCGTCAGGACAAGAAGGATTAGCGTCAGGACAAGTAGGGTTAGCGTCAGGACAACTAGGGTTAGCGTCAGGACAACTAGGGCTAGCGTCAGGACAACTAGGGTTAAAGTCAGGACAACTAGGGTTAGCGTCAGGACAACTAGGGTTAGCGTCAGGACAACTAGGGTTAGCTTCAGGACAACTAGGGTTAGCGTCAGAAAAACTAGGGTTAGCGTCAGGACAACTAGGGTTAGCTTCAGGACAACTAGGGTTAGCGTCAGGACAACTAGGGTTATCGTCAGGACAACTAGGGTTAGCGTCACGACAACTAGGGTTAGCATCAGGACAACTAGGGTTAGCGTCACGACAACTAGGGTTAGCGTCAGGACAACTAGGGTTAGCATCAGGACAACTAGGAATAGCGTCACGACAACTAGGGTTAGCGTCAGGACAACTAGGGTTAGCGTCAGGACAACTAGGGTTAGCGTCAGGACAACTAGGGTTAGCGTCAGGACAACTAGGGTTAGCGTCACGACAACTAGGGTTAGCGTCAGGACAACTAGGGTTAGCGTCAGGACAAATAGGGTTAGCGTCACGACAACTAGGGTTAGCGTCAGGACAACTAGGGTTAGCGTCAGGACAACTAGGGTTAGCGTCAGGACAACTAGGGTTAGCGTCAGGACAACTAGGGTTAGAGTCAGGACAACTAGGGTTAGCGTCAGGACAACTAGGGTTAGCATCAGGACAACTAGGGTTAGCGTCAGGACAACTAGGGTTAGCGTCAGGACAACTAGGGTTAGCGTCACGACAACTAGGGTCAGCGTCAGTACAACTACCGTTAGCGTCACGACAACTAGGGTTAGCATCACGACAACTAGGGTTAGCGTCAGGACAACTAGGGTTAGCGTCAGGACAACTAGGGTTAGCGTCAGGACAACTAGGGTTAGCGTCAGGACAACTAGGGTTAGCTTCAGGACAACTAGGGTTAGCGTCAGGACAACTAGGGTTAGCGTCAGGACAACTAGGGTTAGAGTCACGACAACTAGGGTTAGCGTCAGGACAACTAGGGTTAGCGTCAGGACAACTAGGGTTAGCGTCAGGACAACTAGGGTTAGCGCCAGGACAACTATGGTTAGCGCCAGGACAACTAGGGTTAGCGCCAGGACAACTAGGGTTAGCGTCAGGACAACTAGCGTTAGCGCCAGGACAACTAGGGTTAGCACCAGGACAACTAGGGTTAGAGCCAGGACAACTAGGGTTAGCGCCAGGACAACTAGGGTTAGCGCCAGGACAACTAGGGTTAGCACCAGGACAACTAGGGTTAGCGCCAGGACAACTAGGGTTAGCGTCAGGACAACTAGGGTTAGCGCCAGGACAACTAGGGTTAGCGTCAGGACAACTAGGGTTAGCGCCAGGACAACTAGGGTTAGCGCCAGGACAACTAGGGTTAGCGTCAGGACAACTAGGGTTAGCGCCAGGACAACTAGGGTTAGCGCCAGGACAGCTAGGGTTAGCGTCAGGACAACTAGGTTTAGCGTCAGGACAACTAGGGTAAGCGTCAGGACAACTAGTGTTAGCGTCAGGACAACTAGGGTTAGCGTCAGGACAACTAGGGTTAGCGTCAGGACAACTAGGGTTAGCGTCAGGACAACTAGGGTTAGCGTCAGGACAACTAGGGTTAGCGTCAGGACAACTAGGGTTAGCGTCAGGACAACTAGGGTTAGCGTCAGGACAACTAGGGTTAGCGTCGGGACAACTAGGGTTAGCGTCGGGACAACTAGGGTTAGCGTCGGGACAACTAGGGTTAGCGTCGGGACAACTAGGGTTAGCGTCAGGACAACTAGGGTTAGCGTCAGGACAACTAGGGTTAGCGTCAGGACAACTAGGGTTAGCGTCACAACAACTAGGGTTAGCGTCAGGACAACTAGGGTTAGCATCACGACAACTAGGGTTAGCGTCAGGACAACTAGGGTTAGCGTCAGGACAACTAGGGTTAGCGTCAGGACAACTAGGGTTAGCGTCACGACAACTAGGGTTAGCGTCACGACAACTAGGGTTAGCGTCAGGACAACTAGGGTTAGCGTCAGGACAACTAGGGTTAGCGTCAGGACAACTAGGGTTAGCGCCAGGACAACTATGGTTAGCGCCAGGACAACTAGGGTTAGCGCCAGGACAACTAGGGTTAGCGTCAGGACAACTAGCGTTAGCGCCAGGACAACTAGGGTTAGCACCAGGACAACTAGGGTTAGAGCCAGGACAACTAGGGTTAGCGCCAGGACAACTAGGGTTAGCGCCAGGACAACTAGGGTTAGCGCCAGGACAACTAGGGTTAGCGTCAGGACAACTAGGGTTAGCGCCAGGACAACTAGGGTTAGCGTCAGGACAACTAGGGTTAGCGCCAGGACAACTAGGGTTAGCGCCAGGACAACTAGGGTTAGCGCCAGGACAACTAGGGTTAGCGTCAGGACAACTAGGGTTAGCGTCAGGACAACTAGGGTTAGCGTCAGGACAGCTAGGGTTAGCGTCAGGACAACTAGGGTTAGCGTCAGGACAACTAGGGTTAGCTTCAGGACAACTCGGGTTAGCGTCAGGACAACTAGGGTTAGCGTCAGGACAACTAGGGTTAGCGTCACGACAACTAGGGTTAGCGTCAGGAGAACTAGGGTTAGCGTCAGGACAACTAGGGTTAGCGTCAGGACAACTAGGGTTAGCGTCACGACAACTAGGGTTAGCGTCACGACAACTAGGGTTAGCGTCACGACAACTAGGGTTAGCGTCACGACAACTAGGGTTAGCGTCAGGACAACTAGGGTTAGCGTCAGGACAACTAGGGTTAGAGTCAGGACAACTAGGGTTAGCGTCACGACAACTAGGGTTAGCGTCAGAACAACTAGGGTTAGCGTCACGACAACTAGGGTTAGCGTCAGGACAACTAGAGTTAGCGTCAGGACAACTAGGGTTAGCGTCAGGACAACTAGGGTTAGCGTCAGGACAACTAGGGTTAGCGTCACGACAACTAGGGTTAGCGCCAGGACAACTAGGGTTAGCGCCAGGACAACTAGGGTTAGCGCCAGGACAACTAGGGTTAGCGCCAGGACAACTAGGGTTAGCGCCAGGACAACTAGGGTTAGCGTCAGGACAACTAGGGTTAGCGTCAGGACAACTAGGGTTAGCGTCAGGACAACTAGGGTTAGCTTCAGGACAACTAGGGTTAGCGTCAGGACAACTAGGGTTAGCGTCAGGACAACTAGGGTTAGCGTCACGACAACTAGGGTTAGCGTCAGGACAACTAGGGTTAGCATCAGGACAACTAGGGTTAGCGTCAGGACAACTAGGGTTAGCGTCAGGACAACTAGGGTTAGCGCCAGGACAACTATGGTTAGCGCCAGGACAACTAGGGTTAGCGTCAGGACAACTAGGGTTAGCGCCAGGACAACTAGGGTTAGCACCAGGACAACTAGGGTTAGAGCCAGGACAACTAGGGTTAGCGCCAGGACAACTAGGGTTAGCGCCAGGACAACTAGGGTTAGCGCCAGGACAACTAGGGTTAGCGCCAGGACAACTAGGGTTAGCGTCAGGACAACTAGGGTTAGCGCCAGGACAACTAGGGTTAGCGTCAGGACAACTAGGGTTAGCGTCAGGACAACTAGGGTTAGCGCCAGGACAGCTAGGGTTAGCGTCAGGACAACTAGGGTTAGCGTCAGGACAACTAGGGTTAGCGTCAGGACAACTAGGGCTAGCGTCAGGACAACTAGGGTTAGCGTCAGGACAGCTAGGGTTAGCGTCAGGACAACTAGGGTTAGCGTCAGGACAAGTAGGGTTAGCGTCAGGACAACTAGGGTTAGCGTCAGGACAACTAGGGTTAGCATCAGGACAGCTAGGGTTAGCGTCAGGACAACTAGGGTTTGCGTCAGGACAACTAGGGTTAGCGTCAGGACAACTAGGGTTAGCATCAGGACAACTAGGGTTAGCGTCAGGACAACTAGGGTAAGCGTCAGGACAACTAGGGTTAGCGTCAGGACAACTAGGGTTAGCGTCAGGACAACTAGGGTTAGCGTCAGGACAACTAGGGTTAGCTTCAGGACAACTAGGGTTAGCGTCAGGACAACTAGGGTTAGCGTCAGGACAACTAGGGTTAGCGTCAGGACAACTAGGGTTAGCGCCAGGACAACTATGGTTAGCGCCAGGACAACTAGGGTTAGCGTCAGGACAACTAGGGTTAGCGCCAGGACAACTAGGGTTAGCACCAGGACAACTAGGGTTAGAGCCAGGACAACTAGGGTTAGCGTCAGGACAACTAGGGTTAGCGTCAGGACAACTAGGGTTAGCGTCAGGACAACTAGGGTTAGCGTCAGGACAACTAGGGTTAGCGTCAGGACAACTAGGGTTAGCGTCGGGACAACTAGGGTTAGCGTCGGGACAACTAGGGTTAGCGCCAGGACAACTAGGGTTAGCGCCAGGACAACTAGGGTTAGCGTCAGGACAACTAGGGTTAGCGCCAGGACAACTAGGGTTAGCGCCAGGACAGCTAGGGTTAGCGTCAGGACAACTAGGGTTAGCGTCAGGACAACTAGGGTTAGCGTCAGGACAACTAGGGTTAGCGTCAGGACAGCTAGGGTTAGCGTCAGGACAGCTAGGGTTAGCGTCAGGACAAGTAGGGTTAGCGTCAGGACAACTAGGGTTAGCGTCAGGACAGCTAGGGTTAGCGTCAGGACAGCTAGGGTTTGCGTCAGGACAACTAGGGTTAGCGTCAGGACAACTAGGGTTAGCGTCAGGACAACTAGGTTTAGCGTCAGGACAACTAAGGTAAGCGTCAGGACAACTAGGGTAAGCGTCAGGACAACTAGTGTTAGCGTCACGACAACTAGGGTTAGCGTCAGGACAACTAGGGTTAGCGTCAGGACAACTAGGGTTAGCGTCACGACAACTAGGGTTAGCGTCACGACAACTAGGGTTAGCGTCACGACAACTAGGGTTAGCGTCAGGACAACTAGGGTTAGCGTCAGGACAACTAGGGTTAGCGTCAGGACAACTAGGGTTAGCGCCAGGACAACTATGGTTAGCGCCAGGACAACTAGGGTTAGCGCCAGGACAACTAGGGTTAGCGTCAGGACAACTAGCGTTAGCGCCAGGACAACTAGGGTTAGCACCAGGACAACTAGGGTTAGAGCCAGGACAACTAGGGTTAGCGCCAGGACAACTAGGGTTAGCGCCAGGACAACTAGGGTTAGCGCCAGGACAACTAGGGTTAGCGCCAGGACAACTAGGGTTAGCGTCAGGACAACTAGGGTTAGCGCCAGGACAACTAGGGTTAGCTTCAGGACAACTAGGGTTAGCGCCAGGACAACTAGGGTTAGCGCCAGGACAACTAGGGTTAGCGCCAGGACAACTAGGGTTAGCGTCAGGACAACTAGGGTTAGCGTCAGGACAACTAGGGTTAGCGTCAGGACAGCTAGGGTTAGCGTCAGGACAACTAGGGTTAGCGTCAGGACAACTAGGGTTAGCTTCAGGACAACTCGGATTAGCGTCAGGACAACTAGGGTTAGCGTCAGGAAAACTAGGGTTAGCGTCACGACAACTAGGGTTAGCGTCAGGAGAACTAGGGTTAGCGTCAGGACAACTAGGGTTAGCGTCAGGACAACTAGGGTTAGCGTCACGACAACTAGGGTTAGCGTCACGACAACTAGGGTTAGCGTCACGACAACTAGGGTTAGCGTCACGACAACTAGGGTTAGTGTCAGGACAACTAGGGTTAGCGTCAGGACAACTAGGGTTAGAGTCAGGACAACTAGGGTTAGCGTCACGACAACTAGGGTTAGCGTCAGAACAACTAGGGTTAGCGTCAGGACAACTAGAGTTAGCGTCAGGACAACTAGGGTTAGCGTCAGGACAACTAGGGTTAGCGTCAGGACAACTAGGGTTAGCGTCACGACAACTAGGGTTAGCGCCAGGACAACTAGGGTTAGCGCCAGGACAACTAGGGTTAGCGCCAGGACAACTAGGGTTAGCGCCAGGACAACTAGGGTTAGCGCCAGGACAACTAGGGTTAGCGTCAGGACAACTAGGGTTAGCGCCAGGACAACTAGGGTTAGAGCCAGGACAACTAGGGTTAGAGCCAGGACAACTAGGGTTAGCGCCAGGACAACTAGGGTTAGCGCCAGGACAACTAGGGTTAGCGCCAGGACAACTAGGGTTAGCGCCAGGACAACTAGGGTTAGCGTCAGGACAACTAGGGTTAGCGCCAGGACAACTAGGGTTAGCGTCAGGACAACTAGGGTTAGCGCCAGGACAACTAGGGTTAGCGCCAGGACAACTAGGGTTAGCGCCAGGACAACTAGGGTTAGCGTCAGGACAACTAGGGTTAGCGTCAGGACAACTAGGGTTAGCGTCAGGACAGCTAGGGTTAGCGTCAGGACAACTAGGGTTAGCGTCAGGACAACTAGGGTTAGCTTCAGGACAACTCGGATTAGCGTCAGGACAACTAGGGTTAGCGTCAGGACAACTAGGGTTAGCGTCACGACAACTAGGGTTAGCGTCAGGAGAACTAGGGTTAGCGTCAGGACAACTAGGGTTAGCGTCAGGACAACTAGGGTTAGCGTCACGACAACTAGGGTTAGCGTCACGACAACTAGGGTTAGCGTCACGACAACTAGGGTTAGCGTCACGACAACTAGGGTTAGCGTCAGGACAACTAGGGTTAGCGTCAGGACAACTAGGGTTAGAGTCAGGACAACTAGGGTTAGCGTCACGACAACTAGGGTTAGCGTCAGAACAACTAGGGTTAGCGTCAGGACAACTAGAGTTAGCGTCAGGACAACTAGGGTTAGCGTCAGGACAACTAGGGTTAGCGTCAGGACAACTAGGGTTAGCGTCACGACAACTAGGGTTAGCGCCAGGACAACTAGGGTTAGCGCCAGGACAACTAGGGTTAGCGCCAGGACAACTAGGGTTAGCGCCAGGACAACTAGGGTTAGTGCCAGGACAACTAGGGTTAGCGTCAGGACAACTAGGGTTAGCGTCAGGACAACTAGGGTTAGCGTCAGGACAACTAGGGTTAGCGTCAGGACAACTAGGGTTAGCTTCAGGACAACTAGGGTTAGCGTCAGGACAACTAGGGTTAGCGTCAGGACAACTAGGGTTAGCGTCACGACAACTAGGGTTAGCGTCAGGACAACTAGGGTTAGCGTCAGGACAACTAGGGTTAGCGTCAGGACAACTAGGGTTAGCGTCAGGACAACTAGGGTTAGCGCCAGGACAACTAGGGTTAGCGCCAGGACAACTAGGGTTAGCGTCAGGACAACTAGGGTTAGCGCCAGGACAACTAGGGTTAGCGCCAGGACAACTAGGGTTAGAGCCAGGACAACTAGGGTTAGCGCCAGGACAACTAGGGTTAGCGCCAGGACAACTAGGGTTAGCGCCAGGACAACTAGGGTTAGCGCCAGGACAACTAGGGTTAGCGTCAGGACAACTAGGGTTAGCGCCAGGACAACTAGGGTTAGCGTCAGGACAACTAGGGTTAGCGTCAGGACAACTAGGGTTAGCGCCAGGACAGCTAGGGTTAGCGTCAGGACAACTAGGGTTAGCGTCAGGACAACTAGGGTTAGCGTCAGGACAACTAGGGCTAGCGTCAGGACAACTAGGGTTAGCGTCAGGACAGCTAGGGTTAGCGTCAGGACAGCTAGGGTTAGCGTCAGGACAAGTAGGGTTAGCGTCAGGACAACTAGGGTTAGCGTCAGGACAACTAGGGTTAGCATCAGGACAGCTAGGGTTAGCGTCAGGACAACTAGGGTTTGCGTCAGGACAACTAGGGTTAGCGTCAGGACAACTAGGGTTAGCGTCAGGACAACTAGGGTTAGCGTCAGGACAACTAGGGTAAGCGTCAGGACAACTAGGGTTAGCGTCAGGACAACTAGGGTTAGCGTCAGGACAACTAGGGTTAGCGTCAGGACAACTAGGGTTAGCTTCAGGACAACTAGGGTTAGCGTCAGGACAACTAGGGTTAGCGTCAGGACAACTAGGGTTAGCGTCACGACAACTAGGGTTAGCGTCAGGACAACTAGGGTTAGCGTCAGGACAACTAGGGTTAGCGTCAGGACAACTAGGGTTAGCGCCAGGACAACTATGGTTAGCGCCAGGACAACTAGGGTTAGCGTCAGGACAACTAGGGTTAGCGCCAGGACAACTAGGGTTAGCACCAGGACAACTAGGGTTAGAGCCAGGACAACTAGGGTTAGCGTCAGGACAACTAGGGTTAGCGTCAGGACAACTAGGGTTAGCGTCAGGACAACTAGGGTTAGCGTCAGGACAACTAGGGTTAGCGTCGGGACAACTAGGGTTAGCGTCGGGACAACTAGGGTTAGCGTCAGGACAACTAGGGTTAGCGTTAGGACAACTAGGGTTAGCGTCAGGACAACTAGGGTTAGCGTCAGGACAACTAGGGTTAGCGTCACAACAACTAGGGTTAGCGTCAGGACAACTATTGTTAGCGTCACGACAACTAGGGTTAGCGTCAGGACAACTAGGGTTAGCGTCACGACAACTAGGGTTAGCGTCACGACAACTAGGGTTAGCGTCAGGACAACTCGGGTTAGCGTCAGGACAACTAGGGTTAGCGTCAGGACAACTAGGGTTAGCGTCAGGACAACTAGGGTTAGCGTCACGACAACTAGGGTTAGCGTCACGACAACTAGGGTAAGCGTCAGGACAACTAGGGTTAGCGTCAGGACAACTAGGGTTAGCGTCAGGACAACTAGGGTTAGCGTCAGGACAACTAGGGTTAGCGTGACGACAACTAGGGTTAGCGTCAGGACAACTAGGGTTAGCGTCAGGACAACTAGGGTTAGCGTCAGGACAACTAGGGTTAGCGTCAGGACAACTAGGGTTAGCGTCAGGACAACTAGGGTTAGCGTCACGACAACTAGGGTTAGAGTCAGGACAACTAGGGTTAGCATAACGACAACTAGGGTTAGCGTCAGGACAACTAGGGTTAGCGTCAGGACAACTAGGGTTAGCGTCAGGACAACTAGGGTTAGCGTCAGGACAACTAGGGTTAGCATCAGGACAACTAGGATTAGCGTAACGACAACTAGGGTTAGCGTCAGGACAACTAGGGTTAGCGTCAGGACAACTAGGGTTAGCGTCAGGACAACTAGGGTTAGCGTCAGGACAACTGGGGTTAGCGTCAGGACAACTAGGGTTAGCCTCACGACAACTAGGGTTAGCATCAGGACAACTAGGGTTAGCGTCAGGACAACTAGGGTTAGCATCAGGACAACTAGGGTTAGCGTCAGGACAACTAGGGTTACCGTCAGGACAACTAGGGTTAGCGTCACGACAACTAGGGTTAGCGTCAGGACAACTAGGGTTAGCATCACGACAACTAGGGTTAGCGTCAGGACAACTAGTGTTAGCGTCAGGACAACTAGGGTTAGCGTCAGGACAACTAGGGTTAGCGTCAGGACAAGTAGGGTTAGCGTCAGGACAAGTAGGGTTAGCGTCAGGACAACTCGGGTTAGCGTCAGGACAACTCGGGTTAGCATCAGAACAACTCGGGTTAGCGTCAGGACAACTCGGGTTAGCGTCAGGACAACTCGGGTTAGCGTCAGGACAACTTGGGATAGCGTCAGGACAACTAGGGTTAGCGTCAGGACAACTCGGGTTAGCGTCAGGACAACTCGGGTTAGCGTCAGGACAACTCGGGTTAGCGTCAGGACAACTAGGGTTAGCGTCAGGACAACTAGGTTTAGCGTCAGGACATCTCGGGTTAGCGTCAGGACAAATCGGGTTAGCGTCAGGACAACAAGGGTTAGCGTCAGGACAACTAGGGTTAGCGTCAGGACAACTAGGGTTAGCGTCAGGACAACTCGGGTTAGCGTCAGGACAACTAGGGTTAGCGTCAGGACAAGTAGGGTTAGCGTAAGGACATCTAGGGTTAGCGTCAGGACAACTAGGGTTAGCGTCAGGACAACTAGGGTTAGCGTCAGGACAACTAGGGTTAGCGTCAGGACAAGTAGGGTTAGCATCAGGACAACTAGGATTAGCGTCAGTACAACTAGGGTTAGCGTCAGGACAAGTAGGGTTAGCATCAGGACAACTAGGATTAGCGTCAGTACAACTAGGGTTAGCATCAGGACAACTAGGGTTAGCGTCAGGACAGCTAGGGTTAGCGTCAGGACAAGTAGGGTTAGCATCAGGACAACTAGGATTAGCGTCAGTACAACTAGGGTTAGCATCAGGACAACTAGGGTTAGCGTCAGGAAAACTAGGGTTAGCGTCAGGACAACTAGTTTTAGCGTCGGGACAACTAGGGTTAGCGTCAGGACAACTAGGGTTAGCGTTAGGACAACTAGGGTTAGCGTCAGGACAACTAGGGTTAGCGTCAGGACAACTAGGGTTAGCGTCACAACAACTAGGGTTAGCGTCAGGACAACTAGGGTTAGCGTCACGACAACTAGGGTTAGCGTCAGGACAACTAGGGTTAGCGTCAGGACAACTAGGGTTAGCGTCAGGACAACTAGGGTTAGAGTCAGGACAACTAGGGTTAGCGTCACGACAACTAGGGTTAGCGTCAGAACAACTAGGGTTAGCATCACGACAACTAGGGTTAGCATCAGGACAACTAGAGTTAGCGTCAGGACAACTAGGGTTAGCGTCATGACAACTAGGGTTAGCGCCAGGACAACTAGGGTTAGCGCCAGGACAACTAGGGTTAGCGCCAGGACAACTAGGGTTAGTGCCAGGACAACTAGGGTTAGCGTCAGGACAACTAGGGTTAGCTTCAGGACAACTCGGGTTAGCGTCAGGACAACTAGGGTTAGCGTCAGGACAACTAGGGTTAGCGTCACGACAACTAGGGTTAGCGTCAGGAGAACTAGGGTTAGCGTCAGGACAACTAGGGTTAGCGTCAGGACAACTAGGGTTAGCGTCAGGACAACTAGGGTTAGCGCCAGGACAACTATGGTTAGCGCCAGGACAACTAGGGTTAGCGCCAGGACAACTAGGGTTAGCGTCAGGACAACTAGGGTTAGCGTCAGGACAACTAGGGTTAGCGTCACGACAACTAGGGTTAGCGTCAGGACAACTAGGGTTAGCGTCACGACAACTAGGGTTAGCGTCAGGACAACTAGGGTTAGAGTCAGGACAACTAGGGTTAGCGTCAGGACAACTAGGGTTAGCATCAGGACAACTGGGGTTAGCGTCAGGACAACTAGGGTTAGCCTCACGACAACTAGGGTTAGCATCAGGACAACTAGGGTTAGCGTCAGGACAACTAGGGTTAGCATCAGGACAACTAGGGTTAGCGTCAGGACAACTAGGGTTACCGTCAGGACAACTAGGGTTAGCGTCACGACAACTAGGGTTAGCGTCAGGACAACTAGGGTTAGCGTCACGACAACTAGGGTTAGCGTCAGGACAACTAGGGTTAGCGTCACGACAACTAGGGTTAGCGTCAGGACAACTAGGGTTAGCGTCAGGACAACTAGGGTTAGCGTCAGGACAACTAGGGTTAGCGTCAGGACAAGTAGGGTTAGCGTCAGGACAAGTAGGGTTAGCGTCAGGACAACTCGGGTTAGCTTCAGGACAACTCGGGTTAGCATCAGAACAACTCGGGTTAGCGTCAGGACAACTCGGGTTAGCGTCAGGACAACTCGGGTTAGCGTCAGGACAACTCGGGATAGCGTCAGGACAACTAGGGTTAGCGTCAGGACAACTCGGGTTAGCGTCAGGACAACTCGGGTTAGCGTCAGGACAACTCGGGTTAGCGTCAGGACAACTAGGGTTAGCGTCAGGACAACTAGGGTTAGCGTCAGGACATCTCGGGTTAGCGTCAGGACAACTAGGGTTAGCGTCACAACAACTAGGGTTAGCGTCAGGACAACTAGGGTTAGCGTCACGACAACTAGGGTTAGCGTCAGGACAACTAGGGTTAGCGTCAGGACAACTAGGGTTAGCGTCACGACAACTAGGGTTAGCGTCAGGACAACTAGGGTTAGCGTCAGGACAACTAGGGTTAGAGTCAGGACAACTAGGGTTAGCGTCACGACAACTAGGGCTAGCGTCAGAACAACTAGGGTTAGCGTCAGGACAACTAGAGTTAGCGTCAGGACAACTAGGGTTAGCGTCAGGACAACTAGGGTTAGCATCAGGACAACTAGGGTTAGCACCAGGACAACTAGGGTTAGAGCCAGGACAACTAGGGTTAGCGTCAGGACAACTAGGGTTAGCGTCAGGACAACTAGGGTTAGCGTCAGGACAACTAGGGTTAGCGTCAGGACAACTAGGGTTAGCGTCGGGACAACTAGGGTTAGCGTCAGGACAACAAGGTTATCGTTAGGACAACTAGGGTTAGCGTCAGGACAACTAGGGTTAGCGTCAGGACAACTAGGGTTAGCGTCACGACAACTAGGGTTAGCGTCAGGACAACTAGGGTTAGCGTCACGACAACTAGGGTTAGCGTCAGGACAACTAGGGTTAGCGTCACGACATCTAGGGTTAGCGTCACGACAACTAGGGTTAGCGTCAGGACAACTCGGGTTAGCGTCAGGACAACTAGGGTTAGCGTCAGGACAACTAGGGTTAGCGTCAGGACAACTAGGGTTAGCGTCAGGACAACTAGGATTAGCGTCACGACAACTAGGGTTAGCGTCAGGACAACTAGGGTTAGCGTCAGGACAACTAGGGTTAGCGTCAGGACAACTAGGGTTAGCGTCAGGACAACTAGGGTTAGCGTCAGGACAACTAGGGTTAGCGTCAGGACAAGTAGGGTTAGCGTCAGGACAACTAGGGTTAGCGTCACGACAACTAGGGTTAGCGTCAGGACAACTAGGGTTAGCGTCAGGACAACTAGGGTTAGCGTCAGGACAACTAGGGTTAGCGTCACGACAACTAGGGTTAGCGTCAGGACAACTAGGGTTAGCGTCAGGACAACTAGGGTTAGCGTCAGGACAAGTAGGGTTAGCGTCAGGACAAGTAGGGTTAGCGTCAGGACAACTCGGGTTAGCGTCAGGACAACTCGGGTTAGCCTCAGAACAACTCGGGTTAGCGTCAGGACAACTCGGGTTAGCGTCAGGACAACTCGGGTTAGCGTCAGGACAACTCGGGATAGCGTCAGGACAACTAGGGTTAGCGTCAGGACAACTCGGGTAAGCGTCAGGACAACTCGGGTTAGCGTCAGGACAACTCGGGTTAGCGTCAGGACAACTAGGGTTAGCGTCAGGACAACTAGGGTTAGCGTCAGGACATCTCGGGTTAGCGTCAGGACAACTAGGGATAGCGTCACAACAACTAGGGTTAGCGTCAGGACAACTAGGGTTAGCGTCACGACAACTAGGGTTAGCGTCAGGACAACTAGGGTTAGCGTCAGGACAACTAGGGTTAGCGTCAGGACAACTAGGGTTAGCGTCAGGACAACTAGGGTTAGAGTCAGGACAACTAGGGTTAGCGTCACGACAACTAGGGTTAGCGTCAGAACAACTAGGGTTAGCATCACGACAACTAGGGTTAGCGTCAGGACAACTAGAGTTAGCGTCAGGACAACTAGGGTTAGCGTCAGGACAACTAGGGTTAGCGTCAGGACAACTAGGGTTAGCACCAGGACAACTAGGGTTAGAGCCAGGACAACTAGGGTTAGCGTCAGGACAACTAGGGTTAGCGTCAGGACAACTAGGGTTAGCGTCAGGACAACTAGGGTTAGCGTCAGGACAACAAGGTTAGCGTTAGGACAACTAGGGTTAGCGTCAGGACAACTAGGGTTAGCGTCAGGACAACTAGGGTTAGCGTCACAACAACTAGGGTTAGCGTCAGGACAACTAGGGTTAGCGTCACGACAACTAGGGTTAGCGTCACGACAACTAGGGTTAGCGTCAGGACAACTAGGGTTAGCGTCACGACAACTAGGGTTAGCGTCACGACAACTAGGGTTAGCGTCAGGACAACTCGGGTTAGCGTCAGGACAACTAGGGTTAGAATCAGGACAACTAGGGTTAGCGTCAGGACAACTAGGGTTAGCGTCACAACAACTAGGGTTAGCGTCACGACAACTAGGGTTAGCGTCAGGACAACTAGGTTTAGCGTCAGGACAACTAGGGTTAGCGTCAGGACAACTAGGGTTAAAGTCAGGACAACTAGGGTTAGCGTCAGGACAACTAGGGTTAGCGTCAGGACAACTAGGGTTAGCGTCAGGACAACTAGGGTTACTGTCAGGACAACTAGGGTTAGCGTCAGGACAACTAGGGTTAGCGTCAGGACAAGTAGGGTTAGCATCAGGACAACTAGGGTTAGCGTCAGGACAACTAATGTTAGCGTCACGACAACTAGGGTTAGCGTCAGGACAACTAGGGTTAGCGTCACGACAACTAGGGTTAGCGTCACGACAACTAGGGTTAGCGTCAGGACAACTCGGGTTAGCGTCAGGACAACTAGGGTTAGCGTCAGGACAACTAGGTTTAGCGTCAGGACAACTAGGGTTAGCGTCACGACAACAAGGGTTAGCGTCACGACAACTAGGGTTAGCGTCAGGACAACTAGGGTTAGCGTCAGGACAACTAGGGTTAGCGTCAGGACAACTAGGGTTAAAGTCAGGACAACTAGGGTTAGCGTCAGGACAACTAGGGTTAGAGTCAGGACAACTAGGGTTAGCGTCAGGACAACTAGGGTTACTGTCAGGACAACTAGGGTTAGCGTCAGGACAACTAGGGTTAGCGTCAGGACAAGTAGGGTTAGCATCAGGACAACTAGGGTTAGCGTCAGGACAACTAGGGTTAGCATCAGGACAACTAGGTTTAGCGTCATTACAACTAGGGTTAGCATCAGGAAAACTAGGGTTAGCGTCAGGACAACTAGGGTTAGCGTCAGGACAACTAGGGTTAGCGTCAGGACAACTAGGGTTAGCGTCAGGACAAGTAGGGTTAGCGTCAGGACAAGAAGGGTTAGCGTCAGGACAAGTAGGGTTAGCGTCAGGACAACTAGGGTTAGCGTCAGGACAACTAGGGTTAGCGTCAGGACAACTAGGGTTAGCGTCAGGACAACTAGGGTTAGCGTCAGGACAACTAGGGTTAGCGTCAGGACAACTAGGGTTAGCGTCAGGACAACTAGGGTTAGCGTCAGGACAACTGGGGTTAGCGTCAGGACAACTAGGGTTAGCCTCACGACAACTAGGGTTAGCATCAGGACAACTAGGGTTAGCGTCAGGACAACTAGGGTTAGCGTCAGGACAACTAGGGTTATCGTCAGGACAACTAGGGTTACCGTCAGGACAACTAGGGTTAGCGTCACGACAACTAGGGTTAGCGTCAGGACAACTAGGGTTAGCGTCACGACAACTAGGGTTAGCGTCAGGACAACTAGGGTTAGCGTCACGACAACTAGGGTTAGCGTCAGGACAACTAGGGTTAGCGTCAGGACAACTAGGGTTAGCGTCAGGACAAGTAGGGTTAGCGTCAGGACAAGTAGGGTTAGCGTCAGGACAACTCGGGTTAGCGTCAGGACAACTCGGGTTAGCCTCAGAAGAACTCGGGTTAGCGTCAGGACAACTCGGGTTAGCGTCAGGACAACTCGGGTTAGCGTCAGGACAACTCGGGATAGCGTCAGGACAACTAGGGTTAGCGTCAGGACAACTCGGGTTAGCGTCAGGACAACTCGGGTTAGCGTCAGGACAACTCGGGTTAGCGTCAGGACAACTCGGGTTAGCGTCAGGACAACTAGGGTTAGCGTCAGGACATCTCGGGTTAGCGTCAGGACAACTAGGGTTAGCGTCACAACAACTAGGGTTAGCGTCAGGACAACTAGGGTTAGCGTCACGACAACTAGGGTTAGCGTCAGGACAACTAGGGTTAGCGTCAGGACAACTAGGGTTAGCGTCACGACAACTAGGGTTAGCGTCAGGACAACTAGGGTTAGCGTCAGGAAAACTTGGGTTAGAGTCAGGACAACTAGGGTTAGCGTCACGACAACTAGGGTTAGCGTCAGAACAACTAGGGTTAGCATCACGACAACTAGGGTTAGCACCAGGACAACTAGGGTTAGAGCCAGGACAACTAGGGTTAGCGTCAGGACAACTAGGGTTAGCGTCAGGACAACTAGGGTTAGCGTCAGGACAACTAGGGTTAGCGTCAGGACAACTGGGGTTAGCGTCAGGACAACTAGAGTTAGCGTCAGGACAACTAGGGTTAGCGTCAGGACAACTAGGGTTAGCGTCAGGACAACTAGGGTTAGCACCAGGACAACTAGGGTTAGAGCCAGGACAACTAGGGTTAGCGTCAGGACAACTAGGGTTAGCGTCAGGACAACTAGGGTTAGCGTCAGGACAACTAGGGTTAGCGTCAGGACAACTGGGGTTAGCGTCAGGACAACAAGGTTAGCGTTAGGACAACTAGGGTTAGCGTCAGGACAACTAGGGTTAGCGTCAGGACAACTAGGGTTAGCGTCACAACAACTAGGGTTAGCGTCAGGACAACTAGGGTTAGCGTCAGGACAACTAGGGTTAGCGTCACGACAACTAGGGTTAGCGTCAGGACAACTAGGGTTAGCGTCACGACAACTAGGGTTAGCGTCACGACAACTAGGGTTAGCGTCAGGACAACTCGGGTTAGCGTCAGGACAACTAGGGTTAGAATCAGGACAACTAGGGTTAGCGTCAGGACAACTAGGGTTAGCGTCACAACAACTAGGGTTAGCGTCACGACAACTAGGGTTAGCGTCAGGACAACTAGGTTTAGCGTCAGGACAACTAGGGTTAGCGTCAGGACAACTAGGGTTAAAGTCAGGACAACTAGGGTTAGCGTCAGGACAACTAGGGTTAGCGTCAGGACAACTAGGGTTAGCGTCAGGACAACTAGGGTTACTGTCAGGACAACTAGGGTTAGCGTCAGGACAACTAGGGTTAGCATCAGGACAACTAGGTTTAGCGTCATTACAACTAGGGTTAGCATCAGGACAACTAGGGTTAGCGTCAGGACAACTAGGGTTAGCGTCAGGACAACTAGGGTTAGCATCAGGACAAGTAGGGTTAGCGTCAGGACAAGAAGGGTTAGCGTCAGGACAAGTAGGGTTAGCGTCAGGACAACTAGGGTTAGCGTCAGGACAACTAGATTTAGCGTCAGGACAACTAGGGTTAGCGTCAGGACAACTAGGGTTAGCGTCAGGACAACTAGGGTTAGAGTCAGGACAACTAGGGTTAGCGTCAGGACAACTAGGGTTAGCGTCAGGACAACTAGGGTTAGCGTCAGGACAACTAGGGTTACTTTCAGGACAACTTGGGTTAGCGTCAGGACAACTAGGGTTAGCGTCAGGACAACTAGGGTTAGCGTCAGGACAACTAGGGTTAGCGTCAGGACAACTAGGTTTAGCATCATTACAACTAGGGTTAGCATCAGGACAACTAGGGTTAGCGTCAGGACAACTAGGGTTAGCGTCAGGACAACTAGGGTTAGCACCAGGACAACTAGGGTTAGAGCCAGGACAACTAGGGTTAGCGTCAGGACAACTAGGGTTAGCGTCAGGACAACTAGGGTTAGCGTCAGGACAACTAGGGTTAGCGTCAGGACAACTAGGGTTAGCGTCGGGACAACTAGGGTTAGCGTCAGGACAACAAGGTTAGCGTTAGGACAACTAGGGTTAGCGTCAGGACAACTAGGGTTAGCGTCACAACAACTAGGGTTAGCGTCAGGACAACTAGGGTTAGCGTCACGACAACTAGGGTTAGCGTCAGGACAACTAGGGTTAGCGTCACGACAACTAGGGTTAGCGTCACGACAACTAGGGTTAGCGTCAGGACAACTCGGGTTAGCGTCAGGACAACTAGGGTTAGCGTCAGGACAACTAGGGTTAGCGTCAGGACAACTAGGGTTAGCGTCACGACAACAAGGGTTAGCGTCACGACAACTAGGGTTAGCGTCAGGACAACTAGGGTTAGCGTCAGGACAACTAGGGTTAGCGTCAGGACAACTAGGGTTAAAGTCAAGACAACTAGGGTTAGCGTCAGGACAACTAGGGTTAGCGTCAGGACAACTATAGTTAGCGTCAGGACAACTAGGGTTACTGTCAGGACAACTAGGGTTAGCGTCAGGACAACTAGGGTTAGCGTCAGGACAAGTAGGGTTAGCATCAGGACAACTAGGGTTAGCGTCAGGACAACTAGGGTTAGCATCAGGACAACTAGGTTTAGCGTCATTACAACTAGGGTTAGCATCAGGACAACTAGGGTTAGCGTCAGGACAACTAGGGTTAGCGTCAGGACAACTAGGGTTAGCGTCAGGACAAGTAGGGTTAGCGTCAGGACAAGAAGGGTTAGCGTCAGGACAAGTAGGGTTAGCGTCAGGACAACTAGGGTTAGCGTCAGGACAACTAGATTTAGCGTCAGGACAACTAGGGTTAGCGTCAGGACAACTAGGGTTAGCGTCAGGACAACTAGGATTAGAGTCAGGACAACTAGGGTTAGCGTCAGGACAACTAGGGTTAGCGTCAGGACAACTAGGGTTACTTTCAGGACAACTAGGGTTAGCATCAGGACAACTAGGGTTAGCGTCAGGACAACTAGGGTTAGCGTCAGGACAACTAGGGTTAGCGTCAGGACAACTAGGTTTAGCATCATTACAACTAGAGTTAGCATCAGGACAACTAGGGTTAGCGTCAGGACAACTAGGGTTAGCGTCAGGACAAGTAGGGTTAGCGTCAGGACAAGTAGTGTTAGCGTCAGGACAAGTAGGGTTAGCGTCAGGACAAGTAGTGTTAGCGTCAGGACAAGTAGGGTTAGCGTCAGGACAACTAGGGTTAGCGTCAGGACAAGTAGGGTTAGAGTCAGGACAACTAGGGTTAGCGTCAGGACAACTAGGGTTAGCGTCAGGACAAGTAGGGTTAGCGTCAGGACAAGTAGTGTTAGCGTCAGGACAAGTAGGGTTAGAGTCAGGACAACTAGGGTTAGCGTCAGGACAACTAGGTTTAGAGTCAGGACAACTAGGGTTAGCGTCAGGACAACTAGGGTTAGCGTCAGGACAACTAGGGTTAGCGTCAGGACAAGTAGGGTTAGCGTCAGGACAACTAGGGTTAGCGTCAGGACAACTAGGGTTAGCATCAGGACAACTAGGGTTAGCGTCAGGACAACTAGGGTTAGCGTCAGGACAACTAGGGTTAGCGTCAGGACAACTAGGGTTAAAGTCAGGACAACTAGGGTTAGCGTCAGGACAACTAGGGTTAGCGTCAGGACAACTAGGGTTAGCGTCAGGACAAGTAGGGTTAGCGTCAGGACAACTAGGGTTAGCGTCAGGACAACTAGGTTTAGCATCATTACAACAAGGGTTAGCATCAGGACAACTAGGGTTAGCGTCAGGACAACTAGGGTTAGCGTCAGGACAACTAGGGTTAGCGTCAGGACAAGTAGGGTTAGCGTCAGGACAAGAAGGGTTAGCGTCAGGACAAGTAGGGTTAGCGTCAGGACAACTAGGGTTAGCGTCAGGACAACTAGGGTTAGCGTCAGGACAACTAGGGTTAGCGTCACGACAACAAGGGTTAGCGTCACGACAACTAGGGTTAGCGTCAGGACAACTAGGGTTAGCGTCAGGACAACTAGGGTTAGCGTCAGGACAACTAGGGTTAGCGTCACGACAACAAGGGTTAGCGTCACGACAACTAGGGTTAGCGTCAGGACAACTAGGGTTAGCGTCAGGACAACTAGGGTTAGCGTCAGGACAACTAGGGTTAAAGTCAGGACAACTAGGGTTAGCGTCAGGACAACTAGGGTTAGCGTCAGGACAACTAGGGTTAGCGTCAGGACAAATAGGGTTACTGTCAGGACAACTAGGGTTAGCGTCAGGACAACTAGGGTTAGCGTCAGGACAAGTAGGGTTAGCATCAGGACAACTAGGGTTAGCGTCAGGACAACTAGGGTTAGCATCAGGACAACTAGGTTTAGCGTCATTACAACTAGGGTTAGCATCAGGACAACTAGGGTTAGCGTCAGGACAACTAGGGTTAGCGTCAGGACAACTAGGGTTAGCGTCAGGACAAGTAGGGTTAGCGTCAGGACAAGAAGGGTTAGCGTCAGGACAAGTAGGGTTAGCGTCAGGACAACTAGGGTTAGCGTCAGGACAACTAGATTTAGCGTCAGGACAACTAGGGTTAGCGTCAGGACAACTAGGGTTAGCGTCAGGACAGCTAGGGTTAGAGTCAGGACAACTAGGGTTAGCGTCAGGACAACTAGGGTTAGCGTCAGGACAACTAGGGTTACTTTCAGGACAACTAGGGTTAGCATCAGGACAACTAGGGTTAGCGTCAGGACAACTAGGGTTAGCGTCAGGACAACTAGGGTTAGCGTCAGGACAACTAGGTTTAGCATCATTACAACTAGAGTTAGCATCAGGACAACTAGGGTTAGCGTCAGGACAACTAGGGTTAGCGTCAGGACAAGTAGGGTTAGCGTCAGGACAAGTAGTGTTAGCGTCAGGACAAGTAGGGTTAGCGTCAGGACAAGTAGTGTTAGCGTCAGGACAAGTAGGGTTAGCGTCAGGACAACTAGGGTTAGCGTCAGGACAAGTAGGGTTAAAGTCAGGACAACTAGGGTTAGCGTCAGGACAACTAGGGTTAGCGTCAGGACAAGTAGGGTTAGCGTCAGGACAAGTAGTGTTAGCGTCAGGACAAGTAGGGTTAGAGTCAGGACATGTAGGGTTAGCGTCAGGACAACTAGGTTTAGAGTCAGGACAACTAGGGTTAGCGTCAGGACAACTAGGGTTAGCGTCAGGACAACTAGGGTTAGCGTCAGGACAAGTAGGGTTAGCGTCAGGACAACTAGGGTTAGCGTCAGGACAACTAGGGTTAGCATCAGGACAACTAGGGTTAGCGTCAGGACAACTAGGGTTAGCGTCAGGACAACTAGGGTTAGCGTCAGGACAACTAGGGTTAAAGTCAGGACAACTAGGGTTAGCGTCAGGACAACTAGGGTTAGCGTCAGGACAACTAGGGTTAGCGTCAGGACAACTAGGTTTAGCATCATTACAACAAGGGTTAGCATCAGGACAACTAGGGTTAGCGTCAGGACAACTAGGGTTAGCGTCAGGACAACTAGGGTTAGCGTCAGGACAAGTAGGGTTAGCGTCAGGACAAGAAGGGTTAGCGTCAGGACAAGTAGGGTTAGCGTCAGGACAACTAGGGTTAGCGTCAGGACAACTAGAGTTAGCGTCAGGACAACTAGGGTTAGCGTCAGTACAACTAGGGTTAGCGTCAGGACAACTAGGGTTAGAGTCAGGACAACTAGGGTTAGCGTCAGGACAACTAGGGTTAGCGTCAGGACAACTAGGGTTAGCGTCAGGACAACTAGGGTTACTTTCAGGACAACTAGGGTTAGCATCAGGACAACTAGGGTTAGCGTCAGGACAACTAGGGTTAGCGTCAGGACAACTAGGGTTAGCGTCAGGACAACTAGGTTTAGCGTCATTACAACTAGGGTTAGCATCAGGACAACTAGAGTTAGCGTCAGGACAACTAGTGTTAGCGTCAGGACAACTAGGGTTAGCGTCAGGACAACTAGGGTTAGCGTCAGGACAAGTAGGGTTAGCGTCAGGACAAGAAGGGTTAGCGTCAGGACAAGTAGGGTTAGCGTCAGGACAAGTAGGGTTAGCGTCAGGACAACTAGGGTTAGCGTCAGGACAACTAGGGTTAGCGTCAGGACAACTAGGGTTTGCGTCAGGACAACAAGGGTTAGCGTCAGGACAAGTAGGGTTAGCGTCAGGACAAGTAGGGTTAGCGTCAGGACAACTAGGGTTAGCGTCAGGACAACTAGGGTTAGCGTCAGGACAAGTAGGGTTAGCGTCAGGACAAGTAGGGTTAGCGTCAGGACAACTAGGTTTAGCGTCAGAACAACTAGGGTTAGCGTCAGGACTACTAGGGTTAGCGTCAGGACAACTAGGGTTAGCGTCAGGACAACTAGGGTTAGCGTCAGGACAACTAGGGCTAGCGTCAGGACAACTAGGGTTAAAGTCAGGACAACTAGGGTTAGCGTCAGGACAACTAGGGTTAGCGTCAGGACAACTAGGGTTAGCGTCACGACAACTAGGGTTAGCGTCAGGACAACTAGGGTTAGCGTCAGTACAACTAGGGTTAGCGTCAGGACAACTAGGGTTAGCGTCACGACAACTAGGGTTAGCGTCAGGACAACTGGGGTTAGCGTCAGGACATATAGGGTTAGCGTGAGGACAACTAGGGTTAGCATCACGACAACTAGGGTTAGCGTCAGGACTCCTAGGGTTAGCGTCACGACAACTAGGGTTAGCGTCAGGACAACTAGGGTTAGCTTCAGGACAACTAGGGTTAGCGTCAGGACAACTAGGGTTAGCTTCAGGACAACTAGGGTTAGCGTCACGACAACTAGGGTTAGCGTCAGGACACCTAGGGTTAGCGTCACGACAACTAGGGTTAGCGTCAGGACAAATCGGGTTAGCGTCAGGACAACTAGGGTTAGCGTCAGGATAACTCGGGTTAGCGTCAGGACAACTAGGGTTAGCATCAGGACAAGTAGGGTTAGCGTCAGGACAACTAGGGTTAGCGTCAGGACAACTAGGGTTAGCGTCAGGACAACTAGGGTTAGCGTCAGGACAAGTAGGGTTAGCGTCAGGACAACTAGAGTTAGCGTCAGGACAAGTAGGTTTAGCGTCAGGACAACTAGGGTTAGCGTCAGGACAACTAAGGTTAGCGTCAGAACAAGTAGGGTTAGCGTCAGGACAAGTAGGCTTAGCGTCAGGACAACTAGGGTTAGCGTCAGGACAACTAGGGTTAGAGTCAGGACGAGTAGGGTTAGCGTCAGGACAACTAGGGTTAGCGTCAGGACAACTAGGGTTAGCGTCAGGACAAGTAGGGTTAGCGTCAGGACAACTAGGGTTAACGTCAGGAAAAGTAGGGTTAGCGTCAGGACAACTAGGGTTAGCGTCAGGACAACTAGGGTTAGCGTCAGGACAACTAGGGTTAGCGTCAGGACAACTAGGGTTAGCGTCAGGACAACTAGGGTTAGCGTCAGGACTACTAGGGTTAGCTTCAGGACAACTAGGGTTAGCGTCAGGACAACTAGGGTTAGCGTCGGGACAACTAGGGTTAGCGTCAGGACAACTCGGGTTAGCGTCAGGACAACTCGGGTTAGCGTCAGGACAACTCGGGTTAGCATCAGGACAACTAGGGTTAGCGTCAGGACAACTAGGGTTAGCGTCAGGACAACCAGGGTTAGCGCCAGGACAACTAGGGTTAGCGCCAGGACAACTAGGGTTAGCGCCAGGACAACTAGGGTTAGCGCCAGGACAACTAGGGTTAGCGCCAGGACAACTAGGGTTAGCACCAGGACAACTAGGGTTAGCGCCAGGACAACTAGGGTTAGCGCCAGGACAACTAGGGTTAGCGTCAGGACAAGTAGGGTTAGCGTCAGGACAACTAGGGTTAGAGTCAGGACAACTAGGGTTAGCGTCAGAACAAGTAGGGTTAGCGTCAGGACAAGTAGGCTTAGCGTCAGGACAGCTAGGGTTAGCGTCAGGACAACTAGGGTTAGCGTCAGGACAAGTAGGGTTAGCGTCAGGACAACTAGGTTAGCGTCAGGACAACTAGGGTTAGCGTCAGGACAAGTAGGGTTAGCGTCAGGACAAGTAGGGTTAGCGTCAGGACAACTAGAGTTAGCGTCAGGACAACTCGGGTTAGCTTCAGGACAACTCGGGTTAGCATCAGGACAACTCGGGTTAGCATCAGGACAACTAGGGTTAGCGCCAGGACAACTAGGGTTAGCGCCAGGACAACTAGGGTTAGCACCAGGACAACTAGGGTTAGCGCCAGGACAACTAGGGTTAGCGCCAGGACAACTAGGGTTAGCGCCAGGACAACTAGGGTTAGCGCCAGGACAGCTAGGGTTAGCGTCAGGACAAGTAGGGTTAGCGTCAGGACAACTAGGGTTAGCGTCAGTACAACTAGGGTTAGCGTCAGAACAAGTAGGGTTAGCATCAGGACAAGTAGGCTTAGCGTCAGGACAACTAGGGTTAGCATCAGGACAACTAGGGTTAGCGTCAGGACAAGTAGGGTTAGCGTCAGGACAACTAGGGATAGCGTCAGGACAACTAGGGTTAGCGTCAGGACAACTCGGGTTAGCGTCAGGACAACTCGGGTTAGCTTCAGGACAACTCGGGTTAGCATCAGGACAACTCGGGTTAGCATCAGGACAACTAGGGTTAGCGCCAGGACAACTAGGGTTAGCGCCAGGACAACTAGGGTTAGCACCAGGACAACTAGGGTTAGCGCCAGGACAACTAGGGTTAGCGCCAGGACAACTAGGGTTAGCGTCAGGACAAGTAGGGTTAGCGTCAGGACAAGTAGGGTTAGCGTCAGGACAAGTAGGGTTAGCGTCAGGACAACTAGGGTTAGCGTCAGAACAAGTAGGGTTAGCGTCAGGACAAGTAGGCTTAGCGTCAGGACAACTAGGGTTAGCGTCAGGACAAGTAGGGTTAGCGTCAGGACAACTAGGGTTAGCGTCAGGACAACTAGGGTTAGCATCAGGACAACTAGGGTTAGCGTCAGGACAACTAGGGTTAGCGTCAGGACAACTAGGGTTAGCGTCAGGACTACTAGGGTTAGCTTCAGGACAACTAGGGTTAGCGTCAGGACAACTAGGGTTAGCATCAGGACAACTAGGGTTAGCGTCAGGACAACTCGGGTTAGCGTCAGGACAACTCGGGTTAGCATCAGGACAACTAGGGTTAGCGGCAGGACAACTAGGGTTAGCGCCAGGACAACTAGGGTTAGCGCCAGGACAACTAGGGTTAGCGCCAGGACAACTAGGGTTAGCGAAAG
Organism: Phyllobates terribilis; assembly: GCF_046119375.1. Classification (NCBI taxonomy): domain Eukaryota; kingdom Metazoa; phylum Chordata; class Amphibia; order Anura; family Dendrobatidae; genus Phyllobates; species Phyllobates terribilis. Next base: position 192,972 of record NW_027364494.1, on the reverse strand, counting down.
GACAACTAGGGTTAGCGCCAGGACAACTAGGGTTAGCGCCAGGACAACTAGGGTTAGCACCAGGACAACTAGGGTTAGCGCCAGGACAACTAGGGTTAGCGCCAGGACAACTAGGGTTAGCGCCAGGACAACTAGGGTTAGCGCCAGGAAAACTAGGGTTAGCGCCAGGACAACTAGGGTTAGCGCCAGGACAAATAGGGTTAGCATCAGGACAACTAGGGTTAGCGTCAGGACAGCTAGGGTTAGCGTCAGGACAACTAGGGTTAGCGTCAGGACAACTAGGGTTAGCGTCAGGACAACGAGGGTAAGCGTCAGGACAACTAGGGTTAGCGTCAGGACAACTAGGGTTAGCGTCAGGACAACTAGGGTTAGATCCAGGACAACTAGGGTTAGCGCCAGGACAACTAGGGTTAGCGCCAGGACAACTAGGGTTAGCGCCAGGACAACTAGGGTTAGCGAAATTACAACTAGGGTTAGCGCCAGGACAACTAGGGTTAGCGCCAGGACAACTAGGGTTAGCGCCAGGACAACTAGGTTTAGCGCCAGGACAACTAGGGTTAGCGCCAGGACAACTAGGGTTAGCTCCAGGACAACTAGGGTTAGCGTCAGGACAACTAGGGTTAGCGTCAGGACAACTAGGGTTAGCGCCAGGACAACTAGGGTTAGCGCCAGGACAACTAGGGTTAGCGCCAGGAAATCTAGGGTTAGCGCCAGGACAACTAGGGTTAGCGCCAGGACAACTAGGGTTAGCGCCAGGACAAATAGGGTTAGCATCAGGACAACTAGGGTTAGCGCCAGGACAACTAGGGTTAGCGCCAGGACAGCTAGGGTTAGCGTTAGGACAACTAGGGTTAGCGTCAGGACAACTAGGGTTAGCGTCAGGACAGCTAGGGTTAGCGTCAGGACAACTAGGGTTAGCGTCAGGACACCTAGGGTTAGCGTCAGGACAACTAGGGTAAGCGTCAGGACAACTAGGGTTAGCGTCAGGACAACTAGGGTTAGCGTCAGGACAACTAGGGTTAGAGCCAGGACAACTAGGGTTAGCGCCAGGACAACTAGGGTTAGCGCCAGGACAACTAGGGTTAGCGCCATAACAACTAGGGTTAGCGCCAGGACAACTAGGGTTAGCGCCAGGACAACTAGGGTTAGCGCCAGGACAACTAGGTTTAGCGCCAGGACAACTAGGGTTAGCGCCAGGACAACTAGGGTTAGCGCCAGGACAACTAGGGTTAGCTCCAGGACAACTAGGGTTAGCGTCAGGTCAACTAGGGTTAGCGTCAGGACAACTAGGGTTAGCGTCAGGACAACGAGGGTTAGCGTCAGGATAACTAGGGTAAGCGTCAGGACAACTAGGGTTAGCTTCAGGACAACTAGGGTTAGCTTCAGGACAACTAGGGTTAGCGTCAGGACAACTAGGGTTAGCGCCAGGACAACTAGGGTTAGCGCCAGGACAACTAGGGTTAGCGCCAGGACAACTAGGGTTAGCGTCAGGACAACTAGGGTTAGCCTCAGGACAACTAGGGTAAGCCTCAGGACAACTAGGGTTAGCGTCAGGACAACTAGGGTTAGCGTCAGGACAACTAGGGTAAGCGTCAGGACAACTAGGGTTAGCGTCAGTACAACTAGGGTTAGCGTCAGGACAACTAGGGATAGCGTCAGGACAACTAGGGTTAGCGTCAGGACAACTAGGGCTAGCGTCAGGACAACTAGGCTTAGTGTCGGGACAACTAGGTTTAGCGTCAGGACAACTAGGGTTAGCCTCAGGACAACTAGGGTTAGCGTCAGGACAACTAGGGTTAGCATCAGGACAACTAGGGTTAGCGTCAGGACAACTAGGGTTAGCGTCAGGACAACTAGGGTTAGCGTCACGACAACTAGGGTTAGCGTCAGGACAACTAGGGTTATCGTCACGACAACTAGGGTTAGCGTCAGGACAACTAGGGTTAGCGTCAGGACAACTAGGGTTAGCGTCACAACTAGGGTTAGCATCAGGACAACTAGGGTTAGCGTCACGACAACTAGGGTTAGCGTCAGGACAACTAGGGTTAGCGTCAGGACAACTAGGGTTAGCGTCACGACAACTAGGGTTAGCGTCACGACAACTAGGGTTAGCGTCAGGACAACTAGGGTTAGCGTCACGACAACTAGGGTTAGCGTCAGGACAACTAGGGTTAGCGTCACGACAACTAGGGTTAGCGTCAGGACAACTAGGGTTAGCGTCAGGACAACTAGGGTTAGCGTCAGGACAACTAGGGTTAGCGTCACGACAACTAGGGTTAGCGTCACGACAACTAGGGTTAGCGTCAGGACAACTAGGGTTAGCGTCAGGACAACTAGGGTTAGCGTCAGGACGACTAGGGTTAGCATCAGGACGACTAGGGTTAGCGTCAGGACAACTAGGGTTAGCGTCACGACAACTAGGGTTAGCGTCAGGACACCTAGGGTTAGCGTCAGGACACCTAGGGTTAGCGTCACGACAACTAGGGTTAGCGTCAGGACAACTAGGGTTAGCTTGAGGACAACTAGAGTTAGCGTCAGGACAACTAGGGTTAGCGTCAGGACAACTAGGGTTAGCGTCAGGACAACTAGGGTTAGCGTCAGGACAACTAGGGTTAGCGTCACGACAACTAGGGTTAGCGTCAGGACACCTAGGGTTAGCGTCACGACAACTAGGGTTAGCGTGAGGACAACTAGGGTTATTGTCAAGACAACTAGGGTTAGCGTCAAGACAACTAGGGTTAGCGTCAGGACAACTAGGGTTAGCGTCAGGACAACTAGGGTTAGCATCAGGACTACTAGGGTTAGCTTCAGGACAACTAGGGTTAGCGTCAGGACAACTCGGGTTAGCGTCAGGACAACTCGGGATAGCGTCAGGACAACTCGGGTTAGCGTCAGGACAACTCGGGTTAGCATCAGGACAACTAGGGTTAGCGTCAGGACAACTAGGGTTAGCGCCAGGACAACTAGGGTTAGCGCCAGGACAACTAGGGTTAGCGCCAGGACAACTAGGGTTAGCGCCAGGACAACTAGGGTTAGCGCCAGGACCACTAGGGTTAGCACCAGGACAACTAGGGTTAGCGCCAGGACAACTAGGGTTAGCGCCAGGACAACTAGGGTTAGCGCCAGGACAACTAGGGTTAGCGCCAGGACAACTAGGGTTAGCGCCAGGACAACTAGGGTTAGCGCCAGGAAAACTAGGGTTAGCACTAGGACAACTAGGGTTAGCGTCAGGACAACTAGGGTTAGCGCCAGGACAACTAGGGTTAGCATCAGGACAACTAGGGTTAGTGCCAGGACAACTAGGGTTAGCGCCAGGACAGCTAGGGTTAGCGTCAGGACAACTAGGGTTAGCGTCAGGACAACTAGGGTTAGCGTCAGGACATCTAGGGTTAGCGTCAGGACAACTAGGGTTAGCGTGAGGACAACTAGGGTTAGCGTCAGGACAACTAGGGTTAGCGTCAGGACAAGTAGGGTTAGCGTCAGGACAACTAGGGTTAGCGTCAGGACAAGTAGGTTTAGCGTCAGGACAACTAGGGTTAGCGTCAGGACAACTAGGGTTAGCGTCAGAACAAGTAGGGTTAGCGTCAGGACAAGTAGGCTTAGCGTCAGGACAACTAGGGTTAGCGTCAGGACAACTAGGGTTAGAGTCAGGACGAGTAGGGTTAGCGTCAGGACAACTAGGGTTAGCGTCAGGACAACTAGGGTTAGCGTCAGGACAAGTAGGGTTAGCGTCAGGACAACTAGGGTTAACGTCAGGAAAAGTAGGGTTAGCGTCAGGACAACTAGGGTTAGCGTCAGGACAACTAGGGTTAGCATCAGGACAACTAGGGTTAGCGTCAGGACAACTAGGGTTAGCGTCAGGACTACTAGGGTTAGCTTCAGGACAACTAGGGTTAGCGTCAGGACAACTAGGGTTAGCGTCGGGACAACTAGGGTTAGCGTCAGGACAACTCGGGTTAGCGTCAGGACAACTCGGGTTAGCGTCAGGACAACTCGGGTTAGCATCAGGACAACTAGGGTTAGCGTCAGGACAACTAGGGTTAGCGCCAGGACAACCAGGGTTAGCGCCAGGACAACTAGGGTTAGCGCCAGGACAACTAGGGTTAGCGCCAGGACAACTAGGGTTAGCGCCAGGACAACTAGGGTTAGCACCAGGACAACTAGGGTTAGCGCCAGGACAACTAGGGTTAGCGCCAGGACAACTAGGGTTAGCGTCAGGACAAGTAGGGTTAGCGTCAGGACAACTAGGGTTAGCGTCAGGACAACTAGGGTTAGCGTCAGAACAAGTAGGGTTAGCGTCAGGACAAGTAGGCTTAGCGTCAGGACAGCTAGGGTTAGCGTCAGGACAACTAGGGTTAGCGTCAGGACAAGTAGGGTTAGCGTCAGGACAACTAGGTTAGCGTCAGGACAACTAGGGTTAGCGTCAGGACAAGTAGGGTTAGCGTCAGGACAACTAGGGTTAGCGTCAGGACAACTAGGGTTAGCGTCAGGACAAGTAGGGTTAGCGTCAGGACAACTAGGGTTAGCGTCAGGACAACTAGGGTTAGCGTCAGGACAACTAGGGTTAGCGTCAGGACAACTAGGGTTAGCGTCAGGACAACTAGGGTTAGCGTCAGGACTACTAGGGTTAGCTTCAGGACAACTAGGGTTAGCATCAGGACAACTAGGTTAGCGTCAGGACAACTAGGGTTAGCGTCAGGACAAGTAGGGTTAGCGTCAGGACAACTAGGGTTAGCGTCAGGACAACTAGGGTTAGCGTCAGGACAAGTAGGGTTAGCGTCAGGACAACTAGGGTTAGCGTCAGGACAACTAGGGTTAGCGTCAGGACAACTAGGGTTAGCGTCAGGACAACTAGGGTTAGCGTCAGGACAACTAGGGTTAGCGTCAGGACTACTAGGGTTAGCTTCAGGACAACTAGGGTTAGCGTCAGGACAACTCGGGTTAGCGTCAGGACAACTCGGGTTAGCTTCAGGACAACTCGGGTTAGCATCAGGACAACTCGGGTTAGCATCAGGACAACTAGGGTTAGCGCCAGGACAACTAGGGTTAGCGCTAGGACAACTAGGGTTAGCACCAGGACAACTAGGGTTAGCGCCAGGACAACTAGGGTTAGCGCCAGGACAACTAGGGTTAGCGTCAGGACAAGTAGGGTTAGCGTCAGGACAACTAGGGTTAGCGTCAGGACAACTAGGGTTAGCGTCAGAACAAGTAGGGTTAGCGTCAGGACAAGTAGGCTTAGCGTCAGGACAACTAGGGTTAGCGTCAGGACAACTAGGGTTAGCGTCAGGACAAGTAGGGTTAGCGTCAGGACAACTAGGGATAGCGTCAGGACAACTAGGGTTAGCGTCAGGACAAGTAGGGTTAGCATCAGGACAACTAGGGATAGCGTCAGGACAACTAGGGTTAGCGTCAGGACAACTCGGGTTAGCTTCAGGACAACTCGGGTTAGCATCAGGACAACTCGGGTTAGCATCAGGACAACTAGGGTTAGCGCCAGGACAACTAGGGTTAGCGCCAGGACAACTAGGGTTAGCGCCAGGACAACTAGGGTTAGCGCCAGGACAACTAGGGTTAGCACCAGGACAACTAGGGTTAGCGCCAGGACAACTAGGGTTAGCGTCAGGACAACTAGGGTTAGCGTCAGCACAACTAGGGTTAGCGTCAGAACAAGTAGGGTTAGCGTCAGAACAAGTAGGGTTAGCGTCAGGACAAGTAGGGTTAGCGTCAGGACAACTAGGGTTAGCGTCAGGACAAGTAGGGTTAGCGTCAGGACAACTAGGGTTAGCGTCAGGACAACTAGGGTTAGCGTCAGGACAACTAGGGTTAACATCAGGACAACTAGGGTTAGCGTCAGGACAACTAGGGTTAGCGTCAGGACTACTAGGGTTAGCTTCAGGACAACTAGGGTTAGCGTCAGGACAACTAGGGTTAGCATCAGGACAACTAGGGTTAGCGTCAGGACAACTCGGGTTAGCGTCAGGACAACTCGGGTTAGCATCAGGACAACTAGGGTTAGCGGCAGGACAACTAGGGTTAGCGCCAGGACAACTAGGGTTAGCGCCAGGACAACTAGGGTTAGCGCCAGGACAACTAGGGTTAGCGAAAGGACAACTAGGGTTAGCGAAAGGACAACTAGGGTTAGCGCCAGGACAACTAGGGTTAGCGACAGGACAACTAGGGTTAGCACCAGGACAACTAGGGTTAGCGCCAGGACAACTAGGGTTAGCGCCAGGACAACTAGGGTTAGCGCCAGGACAACTAGGGTTAGCGCCAGGAAAACTAGGGTTAGCGCCAGGACAACTAGGGTTAGTGCCAGGACAAATAGGGTTAGCATCAGGACAACTAGGGTTAGTGCCAGGACAACTAGGGTTAGCGCCAGGACAGCTAGGGTTAGCGTCAGGACAACTAGGGTTAGCGTCAGGACAACTAGGGTTAGCGTCAGGACAGCTAGGGTTAGCGTCAGGACAGCTAGGGTTAGCGTCAGGACAACTAGGGTTAGCGTCAGGACAACTAGGGTTAGCGTCAGGACAACTAGGGTAAGCGTCAGGACAACTAGGGTTAGCGTCAGGACAACTAGGGTTAGCGTCAGGACAACTAGGGTTAGAGCCAGGACAACTAGGGTTAGCGCCAGGACAACTAGGGTTAGCGCCAGGACAACTAGGGTTAGCGCCAGGACAACTAGGATTAGCGCCATTACAACTAGGGTTAGCGCCAGGACAACTAGGGTTAGCGCCAGGACAACTAGGGTTAGCGCCAGGACAACTAGGTTTAGCGCCAGGACAACTAGGGTTAGCGCCAGGACAACTAGGGTTAGCTCCAGGACAACTAGGGTTAGCGTCAGGACAACTAGGGTTAGCGTCAGGACAACTAGGGTTAGCGTCAGGACAACTAGGGTTAGCTTCAGGACAACTAGGGTTAGCGTCAGGACAACTAGGGTTATCGTCAGGACAACTAGGGTTAGCGTCACGACAACTAGGGTTAGCATCAGGACAACTAGGGTTAGCGTCACGACAACTAGGGTTAGCGTCAGGACAACTAGGGTTAGCATCAGGACAACTAGGGTTAGCGTCACGACAACTAGGGTTAGCGTCAGGACAACTAGGGTTAGCGTCACGACAACTAGGGTTAGCGTCAGGACAACTAGGGTTAGCGTCAGGACAACTAGGGTTAGCGTCACGACAACTAGGGTTAGCGTCAGGACAACTAGGGTTAGCGTCAGGACAAATAGGGTTAGCGTCACGACAACTAGGGTTAGCGTCACGACAACTAGGGTTAGCGTCAGGACAACTAGGGTTAGCGTCAGGACAACTAGGGTTAGCGTCAGGACAACTAGGGTTAGCGTCAGGACAACTAGGGTTAGAGTCAGGACAACTAGGGTTAGCGTCAGGACAACTAGGGTTAGCGTCAGGACAACTAGGGTTAGCGTCAGGACAACTAGGGTTAGCGTCACGACAACTAGGGTTAGCGTCACGACAACTAGGGTTAGCATCAGGACAACTAGGGTTAGCGTCAGGACAACTAGGGTCAGCGTCAGGACAACTAGGGTTAGCGTCAGGACAACTAGGGTCAGCGTCAGTACAACTAGGGTTAGCGTCACGACAACTAGGGTTAGCATCACGACAACTAGGGTTAGCGTCAGGACAACTAGGGTTAGCGTCAGGACAACTAGGGTTAGCGTCAGGACAACTAGGGTTACCGTCAGGACAACTAGGGTTAGCGTCAGGACAACTAGGGTTAGCGTCAGGACAACTAGGGTTAGCGTCACGACAACTAGGGTTAGCGTCACGACAACTAGGGTTAGCGTCAGGACAACTAGGGTTACTTTCAGGACAACTAGAGTTAGCATCAGGACAACTAGGGTTAGCGTCAGGACAACTAGGGTTAGCGTCAGGACAACTAGGGTTAGCGTCAGGACAACTAGGTTTAGCGTCATTACAACTAGGGTTAGCATCAGGACAACTAGGGTTAGCGTCAGGACAACTAGTGTTAGCGTCAGGACAACTAGGGTTAGCGTCAGGACAACTAGGGTTAGCGTCAGGACACGTAGGGTTAGCGTCAGGACAAGAAGGGTTAGCGTCAGGACAAGTAGGGTTAGCGTCAGGACAAGTAGGGTTAGCGTCAGGACAACTAGGGTTAGCGTCAGGACAACTAGGGTTAGCGTCAGGACAACTAGGGTTTGCGTCAGGACAACAAGGGTTAGCGTCAGGACAAGTAGGGTTAGCGTCAGGACAAGTAGGGTTAGCATCAGGACAAGTAGGGTTAGCGTCAGGACAACTAGGGTTAGCGTCAGGACAACTAGGGTTAGCGTCAGGACAAGTAGGGTTACCGTCAGGACAAGTAGGGTTAGCGTCAGGACAACTAGGTTTAGCGTCAGAACAACTAGGGTTAGCGTCAGGACTACTAGGGTTAGCGTCAGGACAACTAGGGTTAGCGTCAGGACAACTAGGGTTAGCGTCAGGACAACTAGGGCTAGCGTCAGGACAACTAGGGTTAAAGTCAGGACAACTAGGGTTAGCGTCAGGACAACTAGGGTTAGCGTCAGGACAACTAGGGTTAGCGTCAGGACAACTAGGGTTAGCTTCAGGACAACTAGGGTTAGCGTCAGGACAACTAGGGTTAGCGTCAGGACAACTAGGGTTAGCTTCAGGACAACTAGGGTTAGCGTCAGGACAACTAGGGTTATCGTCAGGACAACTAGGGTTAGCGTCACGACAACTAGGGTTAGCGTCACGACAACTAGGGTTAGCGTCAGGACAACTAGGGTTAGCGTCAGGACAACTAGGGTTAGCGTCAGGACAACTAGGGTTAGCGTCAGGACAACTAGGGTTAGAGTCAGGACAACTAGGGTTAGCGTCAGGACAACTAGGGTTAGCGTCAGGACAACTAGGGTTAGCGTCAGGACAACTAGGGTTAGCGTCACGACAACTAGGGTTAGCGTCACGACAACTAGGGTTAGCATCAGGACAACTAGGGTTAGCGTCAGGACAACTAGGGTCAGCGTCAGGACAACTAGGGTTAGCGTCAGGACAACTAGGGTCAGCGTCAGTACAACTAGGGTTAGCGTCACGACAACTAGGGTTAGCATCACGACAACTAGGGTTAGCGTCAGGACAACTAGGGTTAGCGTCAGGACAACTAGGGTTAGCGTCAGGACAACTAGGGTTACCGTCAGGACAACTAGGGTTAGCGTCAGGACAACTAGGGTTAGCGTCAGGACAACTAGGGTTAGCGTCACGACAACTAGGGTTAGCGTCACGACAACTAGGGTTAGCGTCAGGACAACTAGGGTTACTTTCAGGACAACTAGAGTTAGCATCAGGACAACTAGGGTTAGCGTCAGGACAACTAGGGTTAGCGTCAGGACAACTAGGGTTAGCGTCAGGACAACTAGGTTTAGCGTCATTACAACTAGGGTTAGCATCAGGACAACTAGGGTTAGCGTCAGGACAACTAGTGTTAGCGTCAGGACAACTAGGGTTAGCGTCAGGACAACTAGGGTTAGCGTCAGGACACGTAGGGTTAGCGTCAGGACAAGAAGGGTTAGCGTCAGGACAAGTAGGGTTAGCGTCAGGACAAGTAGGGTTAGCGTCAGGACAACTAGGGTTAGCGTCAGGACAACTAGGGTTAGCGTCAGGACAACTAGGGTTTGCGTCAGGACAACAAGGGTTAGCGTCAGGACAAGTAGGGTTAGCGTCAGGACAAGTAGGGTTAGCATCAGGACAAGTAGGGTTAGCGTCAGGACAACTAGGGTTAGCGTCAGGACAACTAGGGTTAGCGTCAGGACAAGTAGGGTTACCGTCAGGACAAGTAGGGTTAGCGTCAGGACAACTAGGTTTAGCGTCAGAACAACTAGGGTTAGCGTCAGGACTACTAGGGTTAGCGTCAGGACAACTAGGGTTAGCGTCAGGACAACTAGGGTTAGCGTCAGGACAACTAGGGCTAGCGTCAGGACAACTAGGGTTAAAGTCAGGACAACTAGGGTTAGCGTCAGGACAACTAGGGTTAGCGTCAGGACAACTAGGGTTAGCGTCAGGACAACTAGGGTTAGCTTCAGGACAACTAGGGTTAGCGTCAGGACAACTAGGGTTAGCGTCAGGACAACTAGGGTTAGCTTCAGGACAACTAGGGTTAGCGTCAGGACAACTAGGGTTATCGTCAGGACAACTAGGGTTAGCGTCACGACAACTAGGGTTAGCATCAGGACAACTAGGGTTAGCGTCACGACAACTAGGGTTAGCGTCACGACAACTAGGGTTAGCGTCACGACAACTAGGGTTAGCGTCAGGACAACTAGGGTTAGCGTCAGGACAACTAGGGTTAGCGTCAGGACAACTAGGGTTAGCGTCAGGACAACTAGGGTTAGCGTCACGACAACTAGGGTTAGCGTCAGGACAACTAGGGTTAGCGTCAGGACAAATAGGGTTAGCGTCACGACAACTAGGGTTAGCGTCAGGACAACTAGGGTTAGCGTCAGGACAACTAGGGTTAGCGTCAGGACAACTAGGGTTAGCGTCAGGACAAGTAGGGTTAGCGTCAGGACAAGTAGTGTTAGCGTCAGGACAAGTAGGGTTAGAGTCAGGACAACTAGGGTTAGCGTCAGGACAACTAGGTTTAGAGTCAGGACAACTAGGGTTAGCGTCAGGACAACTAGGGTTAGCGTCAGGACAACTAGGGTTAGCGTCAGGACAAGTAGGGTTAGCGTCAGGACAACTAGGGTTAGCGTCAGGACAACTAGGGTTAGCATCAGGACAACTAGGGTTAGCGTCAGGACAACTAGGGTTAGCGTCAGGACAACTAGGGTTAGCGTCAGGACAACTAGGGTGAAAGTCAGGACAACTAGGGTTAGCGTCAGGACAACTAGGGTTAGCGTCAGGACAACTAGGGTTAGCGTCAGGACAACTAGGGTTAGCGTCAGGACAACTAGGGTTAGCGTCAGGACAACTAGGTTTAGCATCATTACAACAAGGGTTAACATCAGGACAACTAGGGTTAGCGTCAGGACAACTAGGGTTAGCGTCAGGACAACTAGGGTTAGCGTCAGGACAAGTAGGGTTAGCGTCAGGACAAGAAGGGTTAGCGTCAGGACAAGTAGGGTTAGCGTCAGGACAACTAGGGTTAGCGTCAGGACAACTAGAGTTAGCGTCAGGACAACTAGGGTTAGCGTCAGGACAACTAGGGTTAGCGTCAGGACAACTAGGGTTAGAGTCAGGACAACTAGGGTTAGCGTCAGGACAACTAGGGTTAGCGTCAGGACAACTAGGGTTAGCGTCAGGACAACTAGGGTTACTTTCAGGACAACTAGGGTTAGCATCAGGACAACTAGGGTTAGCGTCAGGACAACTAGGGTTAGCGTCAGGACAACTAGGGTTAGCGTCAGGACAACTAGGTTTAGCGTCATTACAACTAGGGTTAGCATCAGGACAACTAGGGTTAGCGTCAGGACAACTAGTGTTAGCGTCAGGACAACTAGGGTTAGCGTCAGGACAACTAGGGTTAGCGTCAGGACAAGTAGGGTTAGCGTCAGGACAAGAAGGGTTAGCGTCAGGACAAGTAGGGTTAGCGTCAGGACAAGTAGGGTTAGCGTCAGGACAACTAGGGTTAGCGTCAGGACAACTAGGGTTAGCGTCAGGACAACTAGGGTTTGCGTCAGGACAACAAGGGTTAGCGTCAGGACAAGTAGGGTTAGCGTCAGGACAAGTAGGGTTAGCGTCAGGACAAGTAGGGTTAGCGTCAGGACAACTAGGGTTAGCGTCAGGACAACTAGGGTTAGCGTCAGGACAAGTAGGGTTAGCGTCAGGACAAGTAGGGTTAGCGTCAGGACAACTAGGTTTAGCGTCAGAACAACTAGGGTTAGCGTCAGGACTACTAGGGTTAGCGTCAGGACAACTAGGGTTAGCGTCAGGACAACTAGGGTTAGCGTCAGGACAACTAGGGCTAGCGTCAGGACAACTAGGGTTAAAGTCAGGACAACTAGGGTTAGCGTCAGGACAACTAGGGTTAGCGTCAGGACAACTAGGGTTAGCTTCAGGACAACTAGGGTTAGCGTCAGGACAACTAGGGTTAGCGTCAGGACAACTAGGGTTAGCTTCAGGACAACTAGGGTTAGCGTCAGGACAACTAGGGTTATCGTCAGGACAACTAGGGTTAGCGTCACGACAACTAGGGTTAGCATCAGGACAACTAGGGTTAGCGTCACGACAACTAGGGTTAGCGTCAGGACAACTAGGGTTAGCATCAGGACAACTAGGGTTAGCGTCACGACAACTAGGGTTAGCGTCAGGACAACTAGGGTTAGCGTCACGACAACTAGGGTTAGCGTCAGGACAACTAGGGTTAGCGTCAGGACAACTAGGGTTAGCGTCACGACAACTAGGGTTAGCGTCAGGACAACTAGGGTTAGCGTCAGGACAAATAGGGTTAGCGTCACGACAACTAGGGTTAGCGTCAGGACAACTAGGGTTAGCGTCAGGACAACTAGGGTTAGCGTCAGGACAACTAGGGTTAGCGTCAGGACAACTAGGGTTAGAGTCAGGACAACTAGGGTTAGCGTCAGGACAACTAGGGTTAGCGTCAGGACAACTAGGGTTAGCGTCAGGACAACTAGGGTTAGCGTCAGGACAACTAGGGTTAGCGTCACGACAACTAGGGTTAGCATCAGGACAACTAGGGTTAGCGTCAGGACAACTAGGGTTAGCGTCAGGACAACTAGGGTTAGCGTCAGGACAACTAGGGTTAGCGTCAGGACAACTTGGGTCAGCGTCAGTACAACTAGGGTTAGCGTCACGACAACTAGGGTTAGCATCACGACAACTAGGGTTAGCGTCAGGACAACTAGGGTTAGCGTCAGGACAACTAGGGTTAGCGTCAGGACAACTAGGGTTACCGTCAGGACAACTAGGGTTAGCGTCAGGACAACTAGGGTTAGCGTCAGGACAACTAGGGTTAGCGTCACGACAACTAGGGTTAGCGTCACGACAACTAGGGTTAGCGTCAGGACAACTAGGGTTACTTTCAGGACAACTAGGGTTAGCATCAGGACAACTAGGGTTAGCGTCAGGACAACTAGGGTTAGCGTCAGGACAACTAGGGTTAGCGTCAGGACAACTAGGTTTAGCGTCATTACAACTAGGGTTAGCATCAGGACAACTAGGGTTAGCGTCAGGACAACTAGTGTTAGCGTCAGGACAACTAGGGTTAGCGTCAGGACAACTAGGGTTAGCGTCAGGACACGTAGGGTTAGCGTCAGGACAAGAAGGGTTAGCGTCAGGACAAGTAGGGTTAGCGTCAGGACAAGTAGGGTTAGCGTCAGGACAAGTAGGGTTAGCGTCAGGACAACTAGGGTTAGCGTCAGGACAACTAGGGTTAGCGTCAGGACAACTAGGGTTTGCGTCAGGACAACAAGGGTTAGCGTCAGGACAAGTAGGGTTAGCGTCAGGACAAGTAGGGTTAGCATCAGGACAAGTAGGGTTAGCGTCAGGACAACTAGGGTTAGCGTCAGGACAACTAGGGTTAGCGTCAGGACAAGTAGGGTTAGCGTCAGGACAAGTAGGGTTAGCGTCAGGACAACTAGGTTTAGCGTCAGAACAACTAGGGTTAGCATCAGGACTACTAGGGTTAGCGTCAGGACAACTAGGGTTAGCGTCAGGACAACTAGGGTTAGCGTCAGGACAACTAGGGCTAGCGTCAGGACAACTAGGGTTAAAGTCAGGACAACTAGGGTTAGCGTCAGGACAACTAGGGTTAGCGTCAGGACAACTAGGGTTAGCGTCAGGACAACTAGGGTTAGCTTCAGGACAACTAGGGTTAGCTTCACGACAACTAGGGTTAGCGTCAGGACAACTAGGTTTAGCGTCAGGACAACTAGGGTTAGCGTCAGGACAACTAGGGTTAGCGTCACGACAACTAGGGTTAGCGTCAGGACAACTAGGGTTAGCGTCAGGACAAATAGGGTTAGCGTCACGACAACTAGGGTTAGCGTCAGGACAACTAGGGTTAGCGTCAGGACAACTAGGGTTAGCGTCAGGACAACTAGGGTTAGAGTCAGGACAACTAGGGTTAGCGTCAGGACAACTAGGGTTAGCGTCAGGACAACTAGGGTTAGCGTCAGGACAACTAGGGTTAGCGTCACGACAACTAGGGTTAGCATCAGGACAACTAGGGTTAGCGTCAGGACAACTAGGGTTAGCGTCAGGACAACTAGGGTTAGCGTCAGGACAACTAGGGTTAGCATCAGGACAACTAGGGTTAGCGTCAGGACAACTAGGGTTAGCGTCAGGACAACTAGGGTGAAAGTCAGGACAACTAGGGTTAGCGTCAGGACAACTAGGGTTAGCGTCAGGACAACTAGGGTTAGCGTCAGGACAACTAGGGTTAGCGTCAGGACAACTAGGGTTAGCGTCAGGACAACTAGGTTTAGCATCATTACAACAAGGGTTAGCATCAGGACAACTAGGGTTAGCGTCAGGACAACTAGGGTTAGCGTCAGGACAACTAGGGTTAGCGTCAGGACAAGTAGGGTTAGCGTCAGGACAAGAAGGGTTAGCGTCAGGACAAGTAGGGTTAGCGTCAGGACAACTAGGGTTAGCGTCAGGACAACTAGAGTTAGCGTCAGGACAACTAGGGTTAGCGTCAGGACAACTAGGGTTAGCGTCAGGACAACTAGGGTTAGAGTCAGGACAACTAGGGTTAGCGTCAGGACAACTAGGGTTAGCGTCAGGACAACTAGGGTTAGCGTCAGGACAACTAGGGTTACTTTCAGGACAACTAGGGTTAGCATCAGGACAACTAGGGTTAGCGTCAGGACAACTAGGGTTAGCGTCAGGACAACTAGGGTTAGCGTCAGGACAACTAGGTTTAGCGTCATTACAACTAGGGTTAGCATCAGGACAACTAGGGTTAGCGTCAGGACAACTAGTGTTAGCGTCAGGACAACTAGGGTTAGCGTCAGGACAACTAGGGTTAGCGTCAGGACAAGTAGGGTTAGCGTCAGGACAAGAAGGGTTAGCGTCAGGACAAGTAGGGTTAGCGTCAGGACAAGTAGGGTTAGCGTCAGGACAACTAGGGTTAGCGTCAGGACAACTAGGGTTAGCGTCAGGACAACTAGGGTTTGCGTCAGGACAACAAGGGTTAGCGTCAGGACAAGTAGGGTTAGCGTCAGGACAAGTAGGGTTAGCGTCAGGACAAGTAGGGTTAGCGTCAGGACAACTAGGGTTAGCGTCAGGACAACTAGGGTTAGCGTCAGGACAAGTAGGGTTAGCGTCAGGACAAGTAGGGTTAGCGTCAGGACAACTAGGTTTAGCGTCAGAACAACTAGGGTTAGCGTCAGGACTACTAGGGTTAGCGTCAGGACAACTAGGGTTAGCGTCAGGACAACTAGGGTTAGCGTCAGGACAACTAGGGCTAGCGTCAGGACAACTAGGGTTAAAGTCAGGACAACTAGGGTTAGCGTCAGGACAACTAGGGTTAGCGTCAGGACAACTAGGGTTAGCTTCAGGACAACTAGGGTTAGCGTCAGGACAACTAGGGTTAGCGTCAGGACAACTAGGGTTAGCTTCAGGACAACTAGGGTTAGCGTCAGGACAACTAGGGTTATCGTCAGGACAACTAGGGTTAGCGTCACGACAACTAGGGTTAGCATCAGGACAACTAGGGTTAGCGTCACGACAACTAGGGTTAGCGTCAGGACAACTAGGGTTAGCATCAGGACAACTAGGGTTAGCGTCACGACAACTAGGGTTAGCGTCAGGACAACTAGGGTTAGCGTCACGACAACTAGGGTTAGCGTCAGGACAACTAGGGTTAGCGTCAGGACAACTAGGGTTAGCGTCACGACAACTAGGGTTAGCGTCAGGACAACTAGGGTTAGCGTCAGGACAAATAGGGTTAGCGTCACGACAACTAGGGTTAGCGTCAGGACAACTAGGGTTAGCGTCAGGACAACTAGGGTTAGCGTCAGGACAACTAGGGTTAGCGTCAGGACAACTAGGGTTAGCGTCAGGACAACTAGGGTTAGCGTCAGGACAACTAGGGTTAGCGTCAGGACAACTAGGGTTAGCGTCACGACAACTAGGGTTAGCATCAGGACAACTAGGGTTAGCGTCAGGACAACTAGGGTTAGCGTCAGGACAACTAGGGTTAGCGTCAGGACAACTAGGGTCAGCGTCAGTACAACTAGGGTTAGCGTCACGACAACTAGGGTTAGCATCACGACAACTAGGGTTAGCGTCAGGACAACTAGGGTTAGCGTCAGGACAACTAGGGTTAGCGTCAGGACAACTAGGGTTACCGTCAGGACAACTAGGGTTACCGTCAGGACAACTAGGGTTAGCGTCACGACAACTAGGGTTAGCGTCACGACAACTAGGGTTAGCGTCAGGACAACTAGGGCTAGCGTCAGGACAACTAGGGTTAAAGTCAGGACAACTAGGGTTAGCGTCAGGACAACTAGGGTTAGCGTCAGGACAACTAGGGTTAGCTTCAGGACAACTAGGGTTAGCGTCAGGCCAACTATGGTTAGCGTCAGGACAACTAGGGTTAGCTTCAGGACAACTAGGGTTAGCGTCAGGACAACTAGGGTTATCGTCAGGACAACTAGGGTTAGCGTCACGACAACTAGGGTTAGCATCAGGACAACTAGGGTTAGCGTCACGACAACTAGGGTTAGCGTCAGGACAACTAGGGTTAGCATCAGGACAACTAGGGTTAGCGTCACGACAACTAGGGTTAGCGTCAGGACAACTAGGGTTAGCGTCACGACAACTAGGGTTAGCGTCAGGACAACTAGGGTTAGCGTCAGGACAACTAGGGTTAGCGTCAGGACAACTAGGGTTAGCGTCACGACAACTAGGGTTAGCGTCAGGACAACTAGGGTTAGCGTCAGGACAAATAGGGTTAGCGTCACGACAACTAGGGTTAGCGTCAGGACAACTAGGGTTAGCGTCAGGACAACTAGGGTTAGCGTCAGGACAACTAGGGTTAGCGTCAGGACAACTAGGGTTAGCGTCAGGACAACTAGGGTTAGCGTCAGGACAACTAGGGTTAGCGTCAGGACAACTAGGGTTAGCGTCACGACAACTAGGGTTAGCATCAGGACAACTAGGGTTAGCGTCAGGACAACTAGGGTTAGCGTCAGGACAACTAGGGTTAGCGTCAGGACAACTAGGGTCAGCGTCAGTACAACTAGGGTTAGCGTCACGACAACTAGGGTTAGCATCACGACAACTAGGGTTAGCGTCAGGACAACTAGGGTTAGCGTCAGGACAACTAGGGTTAGCGTCAGGACAACTAGGGTTACCGTCAGGACAACTAGGGTTAGCGTCACGACAACTAGGGTTAGCGTCACGACAACTAGGGTTAGCGTCAGGACAACTAGGGTTACTTTCAGGACAACTAGGGTTAGCATCAGGACAACTAGGGTTAGCGTCAGGACAACTAGGGTTAGCGTCAGGACAACTAGGGTTAGCGTCAGGACAACTAGGTTTAGCGTCAGGACAACTAGTGTTAGCGTCAGGACAACTAGGGTTAGCGTCAGGACAACTAGGGTTAGCGTCAGGACACGTAGGGTTAGCGTCAGGACAAGAAGGGTTAGCGTCAGGACAAGTAGGGTTAGCGTCAGGACAAGTAGGGTTAGCGTCAGGACAACTAGGGTTAGCGTCAGGACAACTAGGGTTTGCGTCAGGACAACAAGGGTTAGCGTCAGGACAAGTAGGGTTAGCGTCAGGACAAGTAGGGTTAGCATCAGGACAAGTAGGGTTAGCGTCAGGACAACTAGGGTTAGCGTCAGGACAACTAGGGTTAGCGTCAGGACAAGTAGGGTTAGCGTCAGGACAAGTAGGGTTAGCGTCAGGACAACTAGGTTTAGCGTCAGAACAACTAGGGTTAGCGTCAGGACTACTAGGGTTAGCGTCAGGACAACTAGGGTTAGCGTCAGGACAACTAGGGTTAGCGTCAGGACAACTAGGGCTAGCGTCAGGACAACTAGGGTTAAAGTCAGGACAACTAGGGTTAGCGTCAGGACAACTAGGGTTAGCGTCAGGACAACTAGGGTTAGCGTCAGGACAACTAGGGTTAGCTTCAGGACAACTAGGGTTAGCGTCAGGACAACTAGGGTTAGCGTCAGGACAACTAGGGTTAGCTTCAGGACAACTAGGGTTAGCGTCAGGACAACTAGGGTTATCGTCAGGACAACTAGGGTTAGCGTCACGACAACTAGGGTTAGCATCAGGACAACTAGGGTTAGCGTCACGACAACTAGGGTTAGCGTCAGGACAACTAGGGTTAGTGTCACGACAACTAGGGTTAGCGTCAGGACAACTAGGGTTAGCGTCACGACAACTAGGGTTAGCGTCACGACAACTAGGGTTAGCGTCAGGACAACTAGGGTTAGCGTCAGGACAACTAGGGTTAGCGTCAGGACAACTAGGGTTAGCGTCAGGACAACTAGGGTTAGCGTCAGGACAACTAGGGTTAGCGTCAGGACAAATAGGGTTAGCGTCACGACAACTAGGGTTAGCGTCAGGACAACTAGGGTTAGCGTCAGAACAACTAGGGTTAGCGTCAGGACAACTAGGGTTAGAGTCAGGACAACTAGGGTTAGCGTCAGGACAACTAGGGTTAGCGTCAGGACAACTAGGGTTAGCGTCACGACAACTAGGGTTAGCATCAGGACAACTAGGGTTAGCGTCAGGACAACTAGGGTTAGCGTCAGGACAACTAGGGTCAGCGTCAGTACAACTAGGGTCAGCGTCAGTACAACTAGGGTTAGCGTCACGACAACTAGGGTTAGCATCACGACAACTAGGGTTAGCGTCAGGACAACTAGGGTTAGCGTCAGGACAACTAGGGTTAGCGTCAGGACAACTAGGGTTACCGTCAGGACAACTAGGGTTAGCGTCAGGACAACTAGGGTTAGCGTCAGGACAACTAGGGTTAGCGTCACGAGAACTAGGGTTAGCGCCAGGACAACTAGGGTTAGCGCCAGGACAACTAGGGTTAGCGCCAGGACAACTAGGGTTAGCGCCAGGACAACTAGGGTTAGCGTCAGGACAACTAGGGTTAGCGTCAGGACAACTAGGGTTAGCGTCAGGACAACTAGGGTTAGCTTCAGGACAACTAGGGTTAGCGTCAGGACAACTAGGGTTAGCGTCAGGACAACTAGGGTTAGAGTCACGACAACTAGGGTTAACGTCAGGACAACTAGGGTTAGCGCCAGGACAACTATGGTTAGCGCCAGGACAACTAGGGTTAGCGCCAGGACAACTAGGGTTAGCTTCAGGACAACTAGCGTTAGCGCCAGGACAACTAGGGTTAGCGCCAGGACAACTAGGGTTAGAGCCAGGACAACTAGGGTTAGCGCCAGGACAACTAGGGTTAGAGCCAGGACAACTAGGGTTAGCGTCAGGACAACTAGGGTTACCGTCAGGACAACTAGGGTTACTTTCAGGACAACTAGGGTTAGCATCAGGACAACTAGGGTTAGCGTCAGGACAACTAGGGTTAGCGTCAGGACAACTAGGTTTAGCGTCATTACAACTAGGGTTAGCATCAGGACAACTAGGGTTAGCGTCAGGACAACTAGTGTTAGCGTCAGGACAACTAGGGTTAGCGTCAGGACAACTAGGGTTAGCGTCAGGACACGTAGGGTTAGCGTCAGGACAAGAAGGGTTAGCGTCAGGACAACTAGGGTTAGCGTCTGGACAACTAGGGTTAGCGCCAGGACAACTATGGTTAGCGCCAGGACAACTAGGGTTAGCGCCAGGACAACTAGGGTTAGCGTCAGGACAACTAGCGTTAGCGCCAGGACAACTAGGGTTAGCGCCAGGACAACTAGGGTTAGAGCCAGGACAACTAGGGTTAGCGCCAGGACAACTAGGGTTAGCGCCAGGACAACTAGGGTTAGCGCCAGGACAACTAGGGTTAGCGTCAGGACAACTAGGGTTAGCGCCAGGACAACTAGGGTTAGCGTCAGGACAACTAGGGTTAGCGCCAGGACAACTAGGGTTAGCGCCAGGACAACTAGGGTTAGCGTCAGGACAACTAGGGTTAGCGCCAGGACAACTAGGGTTAGCGCCAGGACAGCTAGGGTTAGCGTCAGGACAACTAGGGTTAGCGTCGGGACAACTAGGGTTAGCGTCAGGACAACTAGGGTTAGCGCCAGGACAGCTAGGGTTAGCGTCAGGACAAGTAGGGTTAGCGTCGGGACAACTAGGGTTAGCGTCAGGACAACTAGGGTTAGCGTTAGGACAACTAGGGTTAGCGTCAGGACAACTAGGGTTAGCGTCAGGACAACTAGGGTTAGCGTCACGACAACTAGGGTTAGCATCAGGACAACTAGGGTTAGCGTCACGACAACTAGGGTTAGCGTCAGGACAACTAGGGTTAGCGTCAGGACAACTAGGGTTAGCGTCACGACAACTAGGGTTAGCGTCAGGACAACTAGGGTTAGCGTCACGACAACTAGGGTTAGCGTCAGGACAACTAGGGTTAGCGTCAGGACAACTAGGGTTAGAGTCAGGACAACTAGGGTTAGCGTCACGACAACTAGGGTTAGCGTCAGAACAACTAGGGTTAGCATCACGACAACTAGGGTTAGCGTCAGGACAACTAGAGTTAGCGTCAGGACAACTAGGGTTAGCGTCAGGACAACTAGGGTTAGCGTCAGGACAACTAGGGTTAGCGTCACGACAACTAGGGTTAGCGCCAGGACAACTAGGGTTAGCGCCAGGACAACTAGGGTTAGCGCCAGGACAACTAGGGTTAGCGCCAGGACAACTAGGGTTAGTGCCAGGACAACTAGGGTTAGCGTCAGGACAACCTGGGTTAGCATCAGGACAACCAGGGTTAGAGTCAGGACAACTAGTGTTAACGTCAGGACAACTAGGGTTAGCTTCAGGACAACTAGGGTTAGCGTCAGGACAACTAGGGTTAGCGTCAGGACAACTAGGGTTAGCGTCACGACAACTAGGGTTAGCGTCAGGACAACTAGGGTTAGCGTCAGGACAACTAGGGTTAGCGTCAGGACAACTAGGGTTAGCGTCAGGACAACTAGGGTTAGCGCCAGGACAACTATGGTTAGCGCCAGGACAACTAGGGTTAGCGCCAGGACAACTAGGGTTAGCGTCAGGACAACTAGGGTTAGCACCAGGACAACTAGGGTTAGAGCCAGGACAACTAGGGTTAGCGCCAGGACAACTAGGGTTAGCGCCAGGACAACTAGGGTTAGCGCCAGGACAACTAGGGTTAGCGCCAGGACAACTAGGGTTAGCGTCAGGACAACTAGGGTTAGCGCCAGGACAACTAGGGTTAGCGCCAGGACAACTAGGGTTAGCGTCAGGACAACTGGGGTTAGCGTCAGGACAACTAGGGTTAGCGCCAGGACAGCTAGGGTTAGCGTCAGGACAACTAGGGTTAGAGTCAGGACAACTAGGGTTAGCGTCAGGACAACTATGGTTAGCGTCAGGACAGCTAGGGTTAGCGTCAGGACAACTAGGGTTAGCGTCAGGACAAGTAGGGTTAGCGTCAGGACAACTAGGGTTAGCGTCAGGACAACTAGGGTTAGCGTCAGGACAGCTAGGGTTAGCGTCAGGACAACTAGGGTTTGCGTCAGGACAACTAGGGTTAGCGTCAGGACAACTAGGGTTAGCGTCAGGACAACTAGGGTAAGCGTCAGGACAACTAGTGTTAGCGTCAGGACAACTAGGGTTAGCGTCAGGACAACTAGGGTTAGCGTCAGGACAACTAATGTTAGCGTCAGGACAACTAGGGTTAGCGTCAGGACAACTAGGGTTAGCGTCGGGACAACTAGGGTTAGCGTCAGGACAACTAGGGTTAGCGTCACGACAACTAGGGTTAGCGCCAGGACAACTAGGGTTAGCGTCAGGACAACAAGGTTAGCGTTAGGACAACTAGGGTTAGCGTCAGGACAACTAGGGTTAGCGTCAGGACAACTAGGGTTAGCGTCACAACAACTAGGGTTAGCGTCAGGACAACTAGGGTTAGCGTCACGACAACTAGGGTTAGCGTCAGGACAACTAGGGTTAGCGTCACGACAACTAGGGTTAGCGTCAGGACAACTCGGGTTAGCGTCAGGACAACTAGGGTTAGCGTCAGGACAACTAGGGTTAGCGTCAGGACAACTAGGGTTAGCGTCACGACAACTAGGGTTAGCGTCACGACAACTAGGGTTAGCGTCAGGACAACTAGGGTTAGCGCCAGGACAACTAGGGTTAGCGTCAGGACAACTAGGAATAGCGTGACGACAACTAGGGTTAGCGTCAGGACAACTAGGGTTAGCGTCAGGACAACTAGGGTTAGCGTCAGGACAACTAGGGTTAGCGTCAGGACAACTAGGGTTAGCGTCACGACAACTAGGGTTAGCGTCACGACAACTAGGGTTAGCGTCAGGACAACTAGGGTTAGCATCACGACAACTAGGGTTAGCGTCAGGACAACTTGGGTTAGCGTCAGGACAACTAGGGTTAGCGTCAGGACAACTAGGGTTAGCTTCAGGACAACTAGGGTTAGCGTCAGGACAACTAGGGTTAGCGTCAGGACAACTAGGGTTAGCGTCAGGACAACTAGGGTTAGCATCAGGACAACTAGGATTAGCGTCACGACAACTAGGGTTAGCGTCAGGACAACTAGGGTTAGCGTCAGGACTACTAGGGTTAGCGTCACGACAACTAGGGTTAGCGTCAGGACAACTAGGGTTAGCGTCAGGACAACTAGGGTTAGCGTCAGGACAACTAGGGTTAGCGTCAGGACAACTAGGGTTAGCGTCAGGACAACTGGGTTAGCGTCAGGACAACTAGGGTTAGCCTCACGACAACTAGGGTTAGCATCAGGACAACTAGGGTTAACGTCAGGACAACTAGGGTTAGCGTCACAACAACTAGGGTTAGCGTCAGGACAACTAGGGTTAGCGTCAGGACAACTAGGGTTAGCGTCAGGACAACTAGGGTTAGCGTCAGGACAACTAGGGTTAGCGTCAGGACAAGTAGGGTTAGCGTCAGGACAAGTAGGGTTAGCGTCAGGACAAGTAGGGTTAGCGTCAGGACAACTCGGGTTAGCATCAGAACAACTCGGGTTAGCGTCAGGACAACTAGGGTTAGCGTCAGGACATCTCGGGTTAGCGTCAGGACAAATCGGGTTAGCGTCAGGACAACAAGGGTTAGCGTCAGGACAACTAGGGTTAGCGTCAGGACAACTAGGGTTAGCGTCAGGACAACTAGGGTTAGCGTCAGGACAACTAGGGTTAGCGTCAGGACAACTAGGGTTAGCGTCAGGACAACTAGGGTTAGCATCACGACAACTAGGGTTAGCGTCAGGACAACTTGGGTTAGCGTCAGGACAACTAGGGTTAGCGTCAGGACAACTAGGGTTAGCTTCAGGACAACTAGGGTTAGCGTCAGGACAACTAGGGTTAGCGTCAGGACAACTAGGGTTAGCGTCAGGACAACTAGGGTTAGCATCAGGACAACTAGGATTAGCGTCACGACAACTAGGGTTAGCGTCAGGACAACTAGGGTTAGCGTCAGGACTACTAGGGTTAGCGTCACGACAACTAGGGTTAGCGTCAGGACAACTAGGGTTAGCGTCAGGACAACTAGGGTTAGCGTCAGGACAACTAGGGTTAGCGTCAGGACAACTAGGGTTAGCGTCAGGACAACTGGGTTAGCGTCAGGACAACTAGGGTTAGCCTCACGACAACTAGGGTTAGCATCAGGACAACTAGGGTTAGCGTCAGGACAACTAGGGTTAGCATCAGGACAACTAGGGTTAGCGTCAGGACAACTAGGGTTACCGTCAGGACAACTAGGGTTAGCGTCACAACAACTAGGGTTAGCGTCAGGACAACTAGGGTTAGCGTCAGGACAACTAGGGTTAGCGTCAGGACAACTAGGGTTAGCGTCAGGACAACTAGGGTTAGCGTCAGGACAAGTAGGGTTGGCGTCAGGACAAGTAGGGTTAGCGTCAGGACAACTCGGGTTAGCATCAGAACAACTCGGGTTAGCGTCAGGACAACTAGGGTTAGCGTCAGGACATCTCGGGTTAGCGTCAGGACAAATCGGGTTAGCGTCAGGACAACAAGGGTTAGCGTCAGGACAACTAGGGTTAGCGTCAGGACAACTAGGGTTAGCGTCAGGACAACTCGGGTTAGCGTCAGGACAACTAGGGTTAGCGTCAGGACAAGTAGGGTTAGCGTAAGGACATCTAGGGTTAGCGTCAGGACAACTAGGGTTAGCGTCAGGACAACTAGGGTTAGCGTCAGGACAACTCGGGTTAGCGTCAGGACAACTAGGGTTAGCGTCAGGACAACTAGGGTTAGCGTGACGACAACTAGGGTTAGCGTCAGGACAACTAGGGTTAGCGTCAGGACAACTAGGGTTAGCGTCAGGACAACTAGGGTTAGCGTCAGGACAACTAGGGTTAGCGTCACGACAACTAGGGTTAGCGTCAGGACAACTAGGGTTAGCATCACGACAACTAGGGTTAGCGTCAGGACAACTAGGGTTAGCGTCAGGACAACTAGGGTTAGCTTCAGGACAACTAGGGTTAGCGTCAGGACAACTAGGGTTAGCGTCAGGACAACTAGGGTTAGCGTCAGGACAACTAGGGTTAGCGTCAGGACAACTAGGATTAGCGTCACGACAACTAGGGTTAGCGTCAGGACAACTAGGGTTAGCGTCACGACAACTAGGGTTAGCGTCACGACAACTAGGGTTAGCGTCAGGACAACTAGGGTTAGCGTCAGGACAACTAGGGTTAGCGTCAGGACAACTAGGGTTAGCGTCAGGACAACTGGGGTTAGCGTCAGGACAACTAGGGTTAGCCTCACGACAACTAGGGTTAGCATCAGGACAACTAGGGTTAGCATCAGGACAACTAGGGTTAGCATCAGGACAACTAGGGTTAGCGTCAGGACAACTAGGGTTACCGTCAGGACAACTAGGGTTAGCGTCACGACAACTAGGGTTAGCGTCAGGACAACTAGGGTTAGCGTCAGGACAACTAGGGTTAGCGTCAGGACAACTAGGGTTAGCGTCAGGACAACTAGGGTTAGCGTCAGGACAACTAGGGTTAGTGTCAGGACAAGTAGGGTTAGCGTCAGGACAACTAGGGTTAGCGTCAGGACAACTCGGGTTAGCGTCAGGACAACTCGAGTTAGCATCAGAACAACTCGGGTTAGCGTCAGGACAACTCGGGTTAGCGTCAGGACAACTCGGGTTAGCGTCAGGACAACTCGGGATAGCGTCAGGACAACTAGGGTTAGCGTCAGGACAACTCGGGTTAGCGTCAGGACAACTCGGGTTAGCGTCAGGACAACTAGGGTTAGCGTCAGGACAACTAGGGTTAGCGTCAGGACATCTCGGGTTAGCGTCAGGACAAATCGGGTTAGCGTCAGGACAACAAGGGTTAGCGTCAGGACAACTAGGGTTAGCGTCAGGACAACTAGGGTTAGCGTCAGGACAACTCGGGTTAGCGTCAGGACAACTAGGGTTAGCGTCAGGACAAGTAGGGTTAGCGTAAGGACATCTAGGGTTAGCGTCAGGACAACTAGGGTTAGCGTCAGGACAACTAGGGTTCGCGTCAGGACAACTAGGGTTAGCGTCAGGACAACTAGGGTTAGTGTCAGGACAAGTAGGGTTAGCATCAGGACAACTAGGATTAGCGTCAGGACAACTAGGGTTAGCATCAGGACAACTAGGGTTAGCATCAGGACAACTAGGGTTAGCGTCAGGACAACTAGGGTTAGTGTCAGGACAACTCGGGTTAGCGTCAGGACAACTAGGGTTAGCGTCAGGACAACTCGGGTTAGCGTCAGGACAACTCGGGTTAGCGTCAGGACAACTAGGGTTAGCATCAGGACAACTAGGGTCAGCGTCACGACAACTAGGGTTAGCGTCAGGACAACTAGCTTCAGCGTCACGACAACTAGGGTTAGCGTCACGACAACTAGGGTTAGCGTCAGGACAACTAGGGTTAGCGTCAGGACAACTAGCTTCAGCGTCACGACAACTAGGGTTAGCGTCACGACAACTAGGGTTAGCGTCAGGACAACTAGGGTTAGCGTCAGGACAACTAGGGTTAGAGTCAGGACAACTAGGGTTAGCGTCACGACAACTAGGGTTAGCGTCAGAACAACTAGGGTTAGCATCACGACAACTAGGGTTAGCGTCAGGACAACTAGAGTTAGCGTCAGGACAACTAGGGTTAGCGTCAGGACAACTAGGGTTAGCGTCAGGACAACTAGGGTTAGGGTCACGACAACTAGGGTTAGCGCCAGGACAACTAGGGTTAGCGCCAGGACAACTAGGGTTAGCGCCAGGACAACTAGGGTTAGTGCCAGGACAACTAGGGTTAGCGTCAGGACAACTAGGGTTAGCGTCAGGACAACTAGGGTTAGCGTCAGGACAACTAGGGTTAGCGTCAGGACAACTAGGGTTAGCGTCAGGACAACTAGGGTTAGCGTCAGGACAACTAGGGTTAGCGCCAGGACAACTATGGTTAGCGCCAGGACAACTAGGGTTAGCGCCAGGACAACTAGGGTTAGCGTCAGGACAACTAGGGTTAGCGCCAGGACAACTAGGGTTAGCACCAGGACAACTAGGGTTAGAGCCAGGACAACTAGGGTTAGCGTCAGGACAACTAGGGTTAGCGTCAGGACAACTAGGGTTAGCGTCAGGACAACTAGGGTTAGCGTCAGGACAACTAGGGTTAGCGTCGGGACAACTAGGGTTAGCGTCAGGACAACAAGGTTAGCGTTAGGACAACTAGGGTTAGCGTCAGGACAACTAGGGTTAGCGTCAGGACAACTAGGGTTAGCGTCACAACAACTAGGGTTAGCGTCAGGACAACTAGGGTTAGCGTCACGACAACTAGGGTTAGCGTCAGGACAACTAGGGTTAGCGTCACGACAACTAGGGTTAGCGTCACGACAACTAGGGTTAGCGTCAGGACAACTCGGGTTAGCGTCAGGACAACTAGGGTTAGCGTCAGGACAACTAGGGTTAGCGTCAGGACAACTAGGGTTAGCGTCACGACAACTAGGGTTAGCGTCACGACAACTAGGGTTAGCGTCAGGACAACTAGGGTTACCGTCAGGACAACTAGGGTTAGAGTCAGGACAACTAGGGTTAGCGTCAGGACAACTAGGGTTAGCGTCAGGACAACTAGGGTTAGCGTCAGGACAAGTAGGGTTAGCGTCAGGACAACTAGGGTTAGCGTCACGACAACTAGGGTTAGCGTCAGGACAACTAGGGTTAGCGTCACGACAAATAGGGTTAGCGTCAGGACAACTAGGGTTAGCGTCAGGACAACTAGGGTTAGCATCAGGACAACTAGGGTTAGCGTCACGACAACTAGGGTTAGAGTCAGGACACCTAGGGTTAGCGTCACGACAACTAGGGTTAGCGTCAGGACAACTAGGGTTAGCGTCACGACAACTAGGGTTAGCGTCATGACAACTAGGGTTAGCGTCAGGACAACTAGGGTTAGCGTCAGGACAACTAGGGTTAGCGTCAGGACAACTAGGGTTAGCGTCAGGACAACTAGGGTTAGTGTCACGACAACTAGGGTTAGTGTCAGGACAACTAGGGTTAGCGTCACGACAACTAGGGTTAGCGTCAGGACAACTAGGGTTAGCGTCAGGACAACTAGGGTTAGCGTCACGACAACTAGGGTTAGCGTCAGGACAACTAGGGTTAGCGTCAGGACAACTAGGGTTAGCGTCAGGACAACTAGGGTTAGCGTCAGCACAACTAGGGTTAGCGTCAGGACAAGTAGGGTTAGCGTCAGGACAAGTAGGGTTAGCGTCAGGACAACTAGGGTTAGCGTCAGTACAACTCGGGTTAGCGTCAGGACAACTCGGGTTAGCATCAGGACAACTCGGGTTAGCGTCAGGACAACTAGGGTTAGCTTCAGAACAACTCGGGTTAGCGTCAGGACAAATCGGGTTAGCGTCAGGACAACTAGGGTTAGCGTCAGGACAACTAGGGTTAGCATCAGGACAACTCGGGTTAGCGTCAGGACAACTCGGGTTAGCGTCAGGACAACTCGGGTTAACGTCAGGACAACTAGGGTTAGCGTCAGGACAGCTAGGGTTAGCGTCAGGACAACTCGGGTTAGCGTCAGGACAAATCGGGTTAGCGTCAGGACATCTAGGGTTAGCGTCAGGACAACTCGTTTTAGCGTCAGGACAACTAGGGTTAGCGTCAGGACAACTAGGTTTAGCGTCAGGACAAGTAGGGTTAGCGTCAGGACATCTAGGGTTAGCGTCAGGACAACTAGGGTTAGCGTCAGGACAAGTAGGGTTAGAGTCAGGACAACTAGGGTTAGCGTCAGGACAACTAGGGTTAGCGTCAGGACAAGTAGGGTTAGCGTCAGGACAACTAGGGTTAGCGTCAGGACAACTAGGGTTAGCGTCAGGACAAGTAGGGTTAGCGTCAGGACAAGTAGGGTTAGCGTCAGGACAACTCGGGTTAGCGTCAGGACAACTCGGGTTAGCATCAGAACAACTCGGGTTAGCGTCAGGACAACTCGGGTTAGCGTCAGGACAACTCGGGTTAGCGTCAGGACAACTCGGGATAGCGTCAGGACAACTAGGGTTAGCGTCAGGACAACTCGGGTTAGCGTCAGGACAACTCGGGTTAGCGTCAGGACAACTCGGGTTAGCGTCAGGACAACTAGGGTTAGCGTCAGGACAACTAGGGTTAGCGTCAGGACATCTCGGGTTAGCGTCAGGACAAATCGGGTTAGCGTCAGGACAACAAGGGTTAGCGTCGGGACAACTAGGGTTAGCGTCAGGACAACTAGGGTTAGCGTCAGGACAACTCGGGTTAGCGTCAGGACAACTAGGGTTAGCGTCAGGACAAGTAGGGTTAGCGTAAGGACATCTAGGGTTAGCGTCAGGACAACTAGGGTTAGCGTCAGGACAACTAGGGTTAGCGTCAGGACAACTAGGGTTAGCGTCAGGACAAGTAGGGTTAGCATCAGGACAACTAGGATTAGCGTCAGGACGACTAGGGTTAGCATCAGGACAACTAGGGTTAGCATCAGGACAACTAGGGTTAGCGTCAGGACAACTAGGGTTAGTGTCAGGACAACTCGGGTTAGCGTCAGGACAACTAGGGTTAGCGTCAGGACAACTAGGGTTAGCATCAGGACAACTAGGGTCAGCGTCACGACAACTAGGGTTAGCGTCAGGACAACTAGCTTCAGCGTCACGACAACTAGGGTTAGCGTCACGACAACTAGGGTTAGCGTCAGGACAACTAGGGTTAGCGTCAGGACAACTAGGGTTAGCGTCAGGACAACTAGGGTTAGCGTCAGGACAACTAGGGTTACCGTCAGGACAACTAGGGTTAGAGTCAGGACAACTAGGGTTAGCGTCAGGACAACTAGGGTTAGCGTCAGGACAACTAGGGTTAGCGTCAGGACAAGTAGGGTTAGCGTCAGGACAACTAGGGTTAGCGTCACGACAACTAGGGTTAGCGTCAGGACAACTAGGGTTAGCGTCACGACAAATAGGGTTAGCGTCAGGACAACTAGGGTTAGCGTCAGGACAACTAGGGTTAGCGTCAGGACAACTAGGGTTAGCGTCACGACAACTAGGGTTAGAGTCAGGACACCTAGGGTTAGCGTCACGACAACTAGGGTTAGCGTCAGGACAACTAGGGTTAGCGTCACGACAACTAGGGTTAGCGTCACGACAACTAGGGTTAGAGTCAGGACACCTAGGGTTAGCGTCACGACAACTAGGGTTAGCGTCAGGACAACTAGGGTTAGCGTCACGACAACTAGGGTTAGCGTCACGACAACTAGGGTTAGCGTCAGGACAACTAGGGTTAGCGTCAGGACAACTAGGGTTAGCGTCAGGACAACTAGGGTTAGTGTCACGACAACTAGGGTTAGTGTCAGGACAACTAGGGTTAGCGTCACGACAACTAGGGTTAGCGTCAGGACAACTAGGGTTAGCGTCAGGACAACTAGGGTTAGCGTCAGGACAACTAGGGTTAGCGTCACGACAACTAGGGTTAGCGTCAGGACAACTAGGGTTAGCGTCAGGACAACTAGGGTTAGCGTCAGCACAACTAGGGTTAGCGTCAGGACAAGTAGGGTTAGCGTCAGGACAAGTAGGGTTAGCGTCAGGACAACTAGGGTTAGCGTCAGTACAACTCGGGTTAGCGTCAGGACAACTCGGGTTAGCGTCAGGACAACTCGGGTTAGCGTCAGGACAACTAGGGTTAGCTTCAGAACAACTCGGGTTAGCGTCAGGACAAATCGGGTTAGCGTCAGGACAACTAGGGTTAGCGTCAGGACAACTAGGGTTAGCATCAGGACAACTCGGGTTAGCGTCAGGACAACTCGGGTTAGCGTCAGGACAACTCGGGTTAACGTCAGGACAACTAGGGTTAGCGTCAGGACAGCTAGGGTTAGCGTCAGGACAACTCGGGTTAGCGTCAGGACAAATCGGGTTAGCGTCAGGACATCTAGGGTTAGCGTCAGGACAACTCGTTTTAGCGTCAGGACAACTAGGGTTAGCGTCAGGACAACTAGGTTTAGCGTCAGGACAAGTAGGGTTAGCGTCAGGACATCTAGGGTTAGCGTCAGGACAACTAGGGTTAGCGTCAGGACAAGTAGGGTTAGAGTCAGGACAACTAGGGTTAGCGTCAGGACAACTAGGGTTAGCGTCAGGACAAGTAGGGTTAGAGTCAGGACAACTAGGGTTAGCGTCAGGACAACTAGGGTTAGCGTCAGGACAAGTAGGGTTAGCGTCAGGACAACTAGGGTTAGCGTCAGGACAACTAGGGTTAGCATAAGAACAAGTAGGGTTAGCGTCAGGACAACTAGGATTATCGTCAGGACAACTAGGGTTAGCGTCAGGACAACTAGGGTTAGCGTCAGGACAAGTAGGGTTAGCGTCAGGACAAGTAGGGTTAGCGTCAGGACAAGTAGGGTTAGCGTCAGGACAAGTAGGGTAAGCGTAAGGATAAGTAGGGTTAGCGTCAGGACAAGTAGGGTTAGCGTCAGGACAACTAGGGTTAGCGTCAGGACAACTAGGGTTAGCGTCAGGACAACTAGGGTTAGCCTCAGGACAAATAGGGTTAGGGTCAGGACAACTAGGGTTAGCGTCAGGACAACTAGGGTTAGCGTCAGGACAACTAGGGTTAGCGTCAGGACAACTAGGGTTAGCGTCAGGACAACTAGGGTTGGCGTCACGACAAGTAGGGTTAGCGTCAGGACAACTAGGATTAGCGTCAGGACAAGTAGGGATAGCGTGAGGACAACTAGGGTTAGCGTCAGGACAACTCGGGTTAGCGTAAGGACAACTAGGGTTAGCGTCAGGACAACTCGGGTTAGCGTCAGGACAACTCGGGTTAGCGTCAGGACAACTCGGGTTAGCGTCAGGACAACTAGGGTTAGCGTCAGGACAACTCGGGTTAGCGTCAGGACAACTAGGGTTAGCGTCAGGACAAGTAGGGTTAGCGTCAGGACATCTAGGGTTAGCGTCAGGACAACTAGGGTTAGCGTCAGGACAAGTAGGGTTAGCGTCAGGACAACTACGGTTAGCGTCAGGACAACTAGGGTTAGCGTCAGGACAAGTAGGGTTAGCATCAGGACAACTAGGATTAGCGTCAGGACAACTAGGGTTAGCGTCAGGACAACTAGGGTTAGCATCAGGACAACTAGGGTTAGCATCAGGACAACTAGGGTTAGCGTCAGGACAACTAGGGTTAGTGTCAGGACAACTCGGGTTAGCGTCAGGACAACTAGGGTTAGCGTCAGGACAACTCGGGTTAGCGTCAGGACAACTCGGGTTAGCGTCAGGACAACTAGGGTTAGCATCAGGACAACTAGGGTCAGCGTCACGACAACTAGGGTTAGCGTCAGGACAACTAGCTTCAGCGTCACGACAACTAGGGTTAGCGTCACGACAACTAGGGTTAGCGTCAGGACAACTAGGGTTAGCGTCAGGACAACTAGGGTTAGCGTCAGGACAACTAGCTTCAGCGTCACGACAACTAGGGTTAGCGTCACGACAACTAGGGTTAGCGTCAGGACAACTAGGGTTAGCGTCAGGACAACTAGGGTTAGCGTCAGGACAACTAGGGTTAGAGTCAGGACAACTAGGGTTAGCGTCACGACAACTAGGGTTAGCGTCAGAACAACTAGGGTTAGCATCACGACAACTAGGGTTAGCGTCAGGACAACTAGAGTTAGCGTCAGGACAACTAGGGTTAGCGTCAGGACAACTAGGGTTAGCGTCAGGACAACTAGGGTTAGCGTCACGACAACTAGGGTTAGCGCCAGGACAACTAGGGTTAGCGCCAGGACAACTAGGGTTAGCGCCAGGACAACTAGGGTTAGTGCCAGGACAACTAGGGTTAGCGTCAGGACAACTAGGGTTAGCGTCAGGACAACTAGGGTTAGCGTCAGGACAACTAGGGTTAGCTTCAGGACAACTAGGGTTAGCGTCAGGACAACTAGGGTTAGCGTCAGGACAACTAGGGTTAGCGTCAGGACAACTAGGGTTAGCGTCAGGACAACTAGGGTTAGCGTCAGGACAACTAGGGTTAGCGCCAGGACAACTATGGTTAGCGCCAGGACAACTAGGGTTAGCGCCAGGACAACTAGGGTTAGCGTCAGGACAACTAGGGTTAGCGCCAGGACAACTAGGGTTAGCACCAGGACAACTAGGGTTAGAGCCAGGACAACTAGGGTTAGCGTCAGGACAACTAGGGTTAGCGTCAGGACAACTAGGGTTAGCGTCAGGACAACTAGGGTTAGCATCAGGACAACTAGGGTTAGCGTCGGGACAACTAGGGTTAGCGTCAGGACAACAAGGTTAGCGTTAGGACAACTAGGGTTAGCGTCAGGACAACTAGGGTTAGCGTCAGGACAACTAGGGTTAGCGTCAGGACAACTAGGGTTAGCGTCACAACAACTAGGGTTAGCGTCAGGACAACTAGGGTTAGCGTCACGACAACTAGGGTTAGCGTCA
Organism: Phyllobates terribilis; assembly: GCF_046119375.1. Classification (NCBI taxonomy): domain Eukaryota; kingdom Metazoa; phylum Chordata; class Amphibia; order Anura; family Dendrobatidae; genus Phyllobates; species Phyllobates terribilis. The sequence goes on along the minus strand of NW_027364494.1, from coordinate 159,971 downwards.
GGACAACTAGGGTTAGCGTCACGACAACTAGGGTTAGCGTCACGACAACTAGGGTTAGCGTCAGGACAACTCGGGTTAGCGTCAGGACAACTAGGGTTAGCGTCAGGACAACTAGGGTTAGCGTCAGGACAACTAGGGTTAGCGTCACGACAACTAGGGTTAGCGTCACGACAACTAGGGTTAGCGTCAGGACAACTAGGGTTAGCGTCAGGACAACTAGGGTTAGCGTCAGGACAACTAGGGTTAGCGTGACGACAACTAGGGTTAGCGTCAGGACAACTAGGGTTAGCGTCAGGACAACTAGGGTTAGCGTCAGGACAACTAGGTTTAGCGTCAGGACAACTAGGGTTAGCGTCAGGACAACTAGGGTTAGCGTCAGGACAACTAGGGTTAGCGTCAGGACAACTAGGGTTAGCTTCAGGACAACTAGGGTTAGCGTCAGGACAACTAGGGTTAGCGACAGGACAACTAGGGTTAGCGTCAGGACAACTAGGGTTAGCATCAGGACAACTAGGATTAGCGTCACGACAACTAGGGTTAGCGTCAGGACAACTAGGGTTAGCGTCACGACAACTAGGGTTAGCGTCAGGACAACTAGGGTTAGCGTCAGGACAACTAGGGTTAGCGTCAGGACAACTAGGGTTAGCGTCAGGACAACTGGGGTTAGCGTCAGGACAACTAGGGTTAGCCTCACGACAACTAGGGTTAGCATCAGGACAACTAGGGTTAGCGTCAGGACAACTAGGGTTAGCATCAGGACAACTAGGGTTAGCGTCAGGACAACTAGGGTTACCGTCAGGACAACTAGGGTTAGCGTCACGACAACTAGGGTTAGCGTCACGACAACTAGGGTTAGCGTCAGGACAACTAGGGTTAGCGTCACGACAACTAGGGTTAGCGTCAGGACAACTAGGGTTAGCGTCAGGACAACTAGGGTTAGCGTCAGGACAACTAGGGTTAGCGTCAGGACAAGTAGGGTTAGCGTCAGGACAAGTAGGGTTAGCGTCAGGACAACTCGGGTTAGCGTCAGGACAACTCGGGTTAGCATCAGAACAACTCGGGTTAGCATCAGGACAACTCGGGTTAGCGTCAGGACAACTCGGGTTAGCGTCAGGACAACTCGGGATAGCGTCAGGACAACTAGGGTTAGCGTCAGGACAACTCGGGTTAGCGTCAGGACAACTCGGGTTAGCGTCAGGACAACTCGGGTTAGCGTCAGGACAACTAGGGTTAGCGTCAGGACAACTAGGGTTAGCGTCAGGACATCTCGGGTTAGCGTCAGGACAAATCGGGTTAGCGTCAGGACAACAAGGGTTAGCGTCGGGACAACTAGGGTTAGCGTCAGGACAACTAGGGTTAGCGTCAGGACAACTAGGGTTAGCGTCAGGACAACTCGGGTTAGCGTCAGGACAACTAGGGTTAGCGTCAGGACAAGTAGGGTTAGCGTAAGGACATCTAGGGTTAGCGTCAGGACAACTAGGGTTAGCGTCAGGACAACTAGGGTTAGCGTCAGGACAACTAGGGTTAGCGTCAGGACAAGTAGGGTTAGCATCAGGACAACTAGGATTAGCGTCAGGACAACTAGGGTTAGCATCAGGACAACTAGGGTTAGCATCAGGACAACTAGGGTTAGCGTCAGGACAACTAGGGTTAGTGTCAGGACAACTCGGGTTAGCGTCAGGACAACTAGGGTTAGCGTCAGGACAACTCGGGTTAGCGTCAGGACAACTCGGGTTAGCGTCAGGACAACTAGGGTTAGCATCAGGACAACTAGGGTCAGCGTCACGACAACTAGGGTTAGCGTCAGGACAACTAGCTTCAGCGTCACGACAACTAGGGTTAGCGTCACGACAACTAGGGTTAGCGTCAGGACAACTAGGGTTAGCGTCAGGACAACTAGGGTTAGCGTCAGGACAACTAGGGTTAGCGTCAGGACAACTAGGGTTACCGTCAGGACAACTAGGGTTAGAGTCAGGACAACTAGGGTTAGCGTCAGGACAACTAGGGTTAGCGTCAGGACAACTAGGGTTAGCGTCAGGACAACTAGGGTTAGCGTCTGGACAACTAGGGTTAGCGTCAGGACAACTAGGGTTAGCGTGACGACAACTAGGGTTAGCGTCAGGACAACTAGGGTTAGCGTCAGGACAACTAGGGTTAGCGTCAGGACAACTAGGTTTAGCGTCAGGACAACTAGGGTTAGCGTCAGGACAACTAGGGTTAGCGTCAGGACAACTAGGGTTAGCGTCAGGACAACTAGGGTTAGCTTCAGGACAACTAGGGTTAGCGTCAGGACAACTAGGGTTAGCGACAGGACAACTAGGGTTAGCGTCAGGACAACTAGGGTTAGCATCAGGACAACTAGGATTAGCGTCACGACAACTAGGGTTAGCGTCAGGACAACTAGGGTTAGCGTCACGACAACTAGGGTTAGCGTCAGGACAACTAGGGTTAGCGTCAGGACAACTAGGGTTAGCGTCAGGACAACTAGGGTTAGCGTCAGGACAACTAGGGTTAGCGTCAGGACAACTGGGGTTAGCGTCAGGACAACTAGGGTTAGCCTCACGACAACTAGGGTTAGCATCAGGACAACTAGGGTTAGCGTCAGGACAACTAGGGTTAGCATCAGGACAACTAGGGTTAGCGTCAGGACAACTAGGGTTACCGTCAGGACAACTAGGGTTAGCGTCACGACAACTAGGGTTAGCGTCACGACAACTAGGGTTAGCGTCAGGACAACTAGGGTTAGCGTCACGACAACTAGGGTTAGCGTCAGGACAACTAGGGTTAGCGTCAGGACAACTAGGGTTAGCGTCAGGACAACTAGGGTTAGCGTCAGGACAAGTAGGGTTAGCGTCAGGACAAGTAGGGTTAGCGTCAGGACAACTCGGGTTAGCGTCAGGACAACTCGGGTTAGCGTCAGAACAACTCGGGTTAGCGTCAGGACAACTCGGGTTAGCGTCAGGACAACTCGGGTTAGCGTCAGGACAACTCGGGATAGCGTCAGGACAACTAGGGTTAGCGTCAGGACAACTCGGGTTAGCGTCAGGACAACTCGGGTTAGCGTCAGGACAACTCGGGTTAGCGTCAGGACAACTAGGGTTAGCGTCAGGACAACTAGGGTTAGCGTCAGGACATCTCGGGTTAGCGTCAGGACAAATCGGGTTAGCGTCAGGACAACAAGGGTTAGCGTCGGGACAACTAGGGTTAGCGTCAGGACAACTAGGGTTAGCGTCAGGACAACTAGGGTTAGCGTCAGGACAACTCGGGTTAGCGTCAGGACAACTAGGGTTAGCGTCAGGACAAGTAGGGTTAGCGTAAGGACATCTAGGGTTAGCGTCAGGACAACTAGGGTTAGCGTCAGGACAACTAGGGTTAGCGTCAGGACAACTAGGGTTAGCGTCAGGACAAGTAGGGTTAGCATCAGGACAACTAGGATTAGCGTCAGGACAACTAGGGTTAGCATCAGGACAACTAGGGTTAGCATCAGGACAACTAGGGTTAGCGTCAGGACAACTAGGGTTAGTGTCAGGACAACTCGGGTTAGCGTCAGGACAACTAGGGTTAGCGTCAGGACAACTCGGGTTAGCGTCAGGACAACTCGGGTTAGCGTCAGGACAACTAGGGTTAGCATCAGGACAACTAGGGTCAGCGTCACGACAACTAGGGTTAGCGTCAGGACAACTAGCTTCAGCGTCACGACAACTAGGGTTAGCGTCACGACAACTAGGGTTAGCGTCAGGACAACTAGGGTTAGCGTCAGGACAACTAGGGTTAGCGTCAGGACAACTAGGGTTAGCGTCAGGACAACTAGGGTTACCGTCAGGACAACTAGGGTTAGAGTCAGGACAACTAGGGTTAGCGTCAGGACAACTAGGGTTAGCGTCAGGACAACTAGGGTTAGCGTCAGGACAACTAGGGTTAGCGTCACGACAACTAGGGTTAGCGTCAGGACAACTAGGGTTAGCGTCACGACAAATAGGGTTAGCGTCAGGACAACTAGGGTTAGCGTCAGGACAACTAGGGTTAGCATCAGGACAACTAGGGTTAGCGTCACGACAACTAGGGTTAGAGTCAGGACACCTAGGGTTAGCGTCACGACAACTAGGGTTAGCGTCAGGACAACTAGGGTTAGCGTCACGACAACTAGGGTTAGCGTCACGACAACTAGGGTTAGCGTCAGGACAACTAGGGTTAGCGTCAGGACAACTAAGGTTAGCGTCAGGACAACTAGGGTTAGCGTCAGGACAACTAGGGTTAGTGTCAGGACAACTAGGGTTAGCGTCACGACAACTAGGGTTAGCGTCAGGACAACTAGGGTTAGCGTCAGGACAACTAGGGTTAGCGTCAGGACAACTAGGGTTAGCGTCAGGACAACTAGGGTTAGCGTCACGACAACTAGGGTTAGCGTCAGGACAACTAGGGTTAGCGTCAGGACAACTAGGGTTAGCGTCAGGACAACTAGGGTTAGCGTCAGCACAACTCGGGTTAGCATCAGGACAACTCGGGTTAGCGTCAGGACAACTAGGGTTAGCTTCAGAACAACTCGGGTTAGCGTCAGGACAACTCGGGTTAGCATCAGGACAACTCGGGTTAGCGTCAGGACAACTAGGGTTAGCTTCAGAACAACTCGGGTTAGCGTCAGGACAAATCGGGTTAGCGTCAGGACAACTAGGGTTAGCGTCAGGACAACTAGGGTTAGCATCAGGACAACTCGGGTTAGCGTCAGGACAACTCGGGTTAGCGTCAGGACAACTCGGGTTAACGTCAGGACAACTAGGGTTAGCGTCAGGACAGCTAGGGTTAGCGTCAGGACAACTCGGGTTAGCGTCAGGACAAATCGGGTTAGCGTCAGGACATCTAGGGTTAGCGTCAGGACAACTCGTTTTAGCGTCAGGACAACTAGGGTTAGCGTCAGGACAACTAGGTTTAGCGTCAGGACAACTAGGGTTAGCGTCAGGACAAGTAGGGTTAGAGTCAGGACAACTAGGGTTAGCGTCAGGACAACTAGGGTTAGCGTCAGGACAAGTAGGGTTAGCGTCAGGACAACTAGGGTTAGCGTCAGGACAACTAGGGTTAGCATCAGAACAAGTAGGGTTAGCGTCAGGACAACTAGGATTATCGTCAGGACAACTAGGGTTAGCGTCAGGACAACTAGGGTTAGCGTCAGGACAACTAGGGTTAGCGTCAGGACAACTAGGGTTGGCGTCACGACAAGTAGGGTTAGCGTCAGGACAACTAGGATTAGCGTCAGGACAAGTAGGGTTAGCGTCAGGACAACTAGGGTTAGCGTCAGGACAAGTAGGGTTAGCTTCAGGACAACTAGGGTTAGCGTCAGGACAACTAGGGTTAGCGTCAGGACAACTAGGGTTAGCGTCAGGACAAGTAGGGTTAGCATCAGGACAACTAGGGTTAGCGTCAGGACAAGTAGGGTTAGCGTCAGGACAAGTAGGGTTAGCGTCAGGACAAGTAGGGTTAGCGTCAGGACAACTAGGGTTAGCGTCAGGACAAGTAGGGTTAGCGTCAGGACAAGTAGGGTTAGCGTCAGGACAACTAGGGATAGCGTCAGGACAACTAGGGTTAGCGTCAGGACAACTAGGGTTATCGTCAGGACAACTAGGGTTAGCGTCAGGACAACTAGGGTTAGCGTCAGGACAACTAGGGTTAGCGTCAGGACAACTCGGGTTAGCGTAAGGACAACTAGGGTTAGCGTCAGGACAACTCGGGTTAGCGTCAGGACAACTCGGGTTAGCGTCAGGACAACTCGGGTTAGCGTCAGGACAACTAGGGTTAGCGTCAGGACAACTCGGGTTAGCGTCAGGACAACTAGGGTTAGCGTCAGGACAAGTAGGGTTAGCGTCAGGACATCTAGGGTTAGCGACAGGACAACTAGGGTTAGCGTCAGGACAAGTAGGGTTAGCGTCAGGACAACAACGGTTAGCGTCAGGACAACTAGGGTTAGCGTCAGGACAAGTAGGGTTAGCATCAGGACAACTAGGATTAGCGTCAGGACAACTAGGGTTAGCGTCAGGACAACTAGGGTTAGCATCAGGACAACTAGGGTTAGCATCAGGACAACTAGGGTTAGCGTCAGGACAACTAGGGTTAGTGTCAGGACAACTCGGGTTAGCGTCAGGACAACTAGGGTTAGCGTCAGGACAACTCGGGTTAGCGTCAGGACAACTCGGGTTAGCGTCAGGACAACTAGGGTTAGCATCAGGACAACTAGGGTCAGCGTCACGACAACTAGGGTTAGCGTCAGGACAACTAGCTTCAGCGTCACGACAACTAGGGTTAGCGTCACGACAACTAGGGTTAGCGTCAGGACAACTAGGGTTAGCGTCAGGACAACTAGGGTTAGCGTCAGGACAAGTAGGGTTAGCGTCAGGACAACTACGGTTAGCGTCAGGACAACTAGGGTTAGCGTCAGGACAAGTAGGGTTAGCATCAGGACAACTAGGATTAGCGTCAGGACAACTAGGGTTAGCGTCAGGACAACTAGGGTTAGCATCAGGACAACTAGGGTTAGCATCAGGACAACTAGGGTTAGCGTCAGGACAACTAGGGTTAGTGTCAGGACAACTCGGGTTAGCGTCAGGACAACTAGGGTTAGCGTCAGGATAACTCGGGTTAGCGTCAGGACAACTCGGGTTAGCGTCAGGACAACTAGGGTTAGCATCAGGACAACTAGGGTCAGCGTCACGACAACTAGGGTTAGCGTCAGGACAACTAGCTTCAGCGTCACGACAACTAGGGTTAGCGTCACGACAACTAGGGTTAGCGTCAGGACAACTAGGGTTAGCGTCAGGACAACTAGGGTTAGCGTCAGGACAACTAGCTTCAGCGTCAGGACAACTAGGGTTAGCGTCACGACAACTAGGGTTAGTGTCAGGACAACTAGGGTTAGCGTCAGGACAACTAGGGTTAGCGTCAGGACAACTAGGGTTAGAGTCAGGACAACTAGGGTTAGCGTCACGACAACTAGGGTTAGCGTCAGAACAACTAGGGTTAGCATCACGACAACTAGGGTTAGCGTCAGGACAACTAGAGTTAGCGTCAGGACAACTAGGGTTAGCATCAGGACAACTAGGGTTAGCGTCAGGACAACTAGGGTTAGCGTCACGACAACTAGGGTTAGCGCCAGGACAACTAGGGTTAGCGCCAGGACAACTAGGGTTAGTGCCAGGACAACTAGGGTTAGCGTCAGGACAACTAGGGTTAGCGTCAGGACAACTAGGGTTAGCGTCAGGACAACTAGGGTTAGCTTCAGGACAACTAGGGTTAGCGTCAGGACAACTAGGGTTAGCGTCAGGACAACTAGGGTTAGCGTCAGGACAACTAGGGTTAGCGCCAGGACAACTATGGTTAGCGCCAGGACAACTAGGGTTAGCGCCAGGACAACTAGGGTTAGCGTCAGGACAACTAGGGTTAGCGTCAGGACAAGTAGGGTTAGCGTCAGGACAACTAGGGTTAGCGTCAGGACAACTAGGGTTAGCATCAGAACAAGTAGGGTTAGCGTCAGGACAACTAGGATTATCATCAGGACAACTAGGGTTAGCGTCAGGACAACTAGGGTTAGCGTCAGGACAACTAGGGTTAGCGTCAGGACAACTAGGGTTGGCGTCACGACAAGTAGGGTTAGCGTCAGGACAAGTAGGGTTAGCGTCAGGACAACTAGGGTTAGCGTCAGGACAACTAGGGTTAGCGTCAGGACAACTAGGGTTAGCGTCAGGACAAGTAGGGTTAGCGTCAGGACAACTAGGGTTAGCGTCAGGACAACTAGGGTTAGCGTCAGGACAACTAGGGTTAGCGTCAGGACAAGTAGGGTTAGCATCAGGACAACTAGGGTTAGCGTCAGGACAAGTAGGGTTAGCGTCAGGACAAGTAGGGTTAGCGTCAGGACAAGTAGGGTTAGCGTCAGGACAACTAGGGTTAGCGTCAGGACAAGTAGGGTTAGCGTCAGGACAAGTAGGGTTAGCGTCAGGACAACTAGGGATAGCGTCAGGACAACTAGGGTTAGCGTCAGGACAACTAGGGTTATCGTCAGGACAACTAGGGTTAGCGTCAGGACAACTAGGGTTAGCGTCAGGACAACTAGGGTTAGCGTCAGGACAACTCGGGTTAGCGTAAGGACAACTAGGGTTAGCGTCAGGACAACTCGGGTTAGCGTCAGGACAACTCGGGTTAGCGTCAGGACAACTCGGGTTAGCGTCAGGACAACTAGGGTTAGCGTCAGGACAACTCGGGTTAGCGTCAGGACAACTAGGGTTAGCGTCAGGACAAGTAGGGTTAGCGTCAGGACATCTAGGGTTAGCGTCAGGACAACTAGGGTTAGCGTCAGGACAAGTAGGGTTAGCGTCAGGACAACTACGGTTAGCGTCAGGACAACTAGGGTTAGCGTCAGGACAAGTAGGGTTAGCATCAGGACAACTAGGATTAGCGTCAGGACAACTAGGGTTAGCGTCAGGACAACTAGGGTTAGCATCAGGACAACTAGGGTTAGCATCAGGACAACTAGGGTTAGCGTCAGGACAACTAGGGTTAGTGTCAGGACAACTCGGGTTAGCGTCAGGACAACTAGGGTTAGCGTCAGGACAACTCGGGTTAGCGTCAGGACAACTAGGGTTAGCATCAGGACAACTAGGGTCAGCGTCACGACAACTAGGGTTAGCGTCAGGACAACTAGCTTCAGCGTCACGACAACTAGGGTTAGCGTCACGACAACTAGGGTTAGCGTCAGGACAACTAGGGTTAGCGTCAGGACAACTAGGGTTAGCGTCAGGACAAGTAGGGTTAGCGTCAGGACAACTACGGTTAGCGTCAGGACAACTAGGGTTAGCGTCAGGACAAGTAGGGTTAGCATCAGGACAACTAGGATTAGCGTCAGGACAACTAGGGTTAGCGTCAGGACAACTAGGGTTAGCATCAGGACAACTAGGGTTAGCATCAGGACAACTAGGGTTAGCGTCAGGACAACTAGGGTTAGTGTCAGGACAACTCGGGTTAGCGTCAGGACAACTAGGGTTAGCGTCAGGACAACTCGGGTTAGCGTCAGGACAACTAGGGTTAGCATCAGGACAACTAGGGTCAGCGTCACGACAACTAGGGTTAGCGTCAGGACAACTAGCTTCAGCGTCACGACAACTAGGGTTAGCGTCACGACAACTAGGGTTAGCGTCAGGACAACTAGGGTTAGCGTCAGGACAACTAGGGTTAGCGTCAGGACAACTAGCTTCAGCATCACGACAACTAGGGTTAGCGTCACGACAACTAGGGTTAGCGTCAGGACAACTAGGGTTAGCGTCAGGACAACTAGGGTTAGCGTCAGGACAACTAGGGTTAGAGTCAGGACAACTAGGGTTAGCGTCACGACAACTAGGGTTAGCGTCAGAACAACTAGGGTTAGCATCACGACAACTAGGGTTAGCGTCAGGACAACTAGAGTTAGCGTCAGGACAACTAGGGTTAGCATCAGGACAACTAGGGTTAGCGTCAGGACAACTAGGGTTAGCGTCACGACAACTAGGGTTAGCGCCAGGACAACTAGGGTTAGCGCCAGGACAACTAGGGTTAGCGCCAGGACAACTAGGGTTAGTGCCAGGACAACTAGGGTTAGCATCAGGACAACTAGGGTTAGCGTCAGGACAACTAGGGTTAGCGTCAGGACAACTAGGGTTAGCTTCAGGACAACTAGGGTTAGCGTCAGGACAACTAGGGTTAGCGTCAGGACAACTAGGGTTAGCGCCAGGACAACTAGGGTTAGCACCAGGACAACTAGGGTTAGAGCCAGGACAACTAGGGTTAGCGTCAGGACAACTAGGGTTAGCGTCAGGACAACTAGGGTTAGCGTCAGGACAACTAGGGTTAGCGTCAGGACAACTAGGGTTAGCGTCGGGACAACTAGGGTTAGCGTCAGGACAACAAGGTTAGCGTTAGGACAACTAGGGTTAGCGTCAGGACAACTAGGGTTAGCGTCAGGACAACTAGGGTTAGCGTCACAACAACTAGGGTTAGCGTCAGGACAACTAGGGTTAGCGTCACGACAACTAGGGTTAGCGTCAGGACAACTAGGGTTAGCGTCACGACAACTAGGGTTAGCGTCACGACAACTAGGGTTAGCGTCAGGACAACTCGGGTTAGCGTCAGGACAACTAGGGTTAGCGTCACGACAACTAGGGTTAGCGTCAGGACAACTAGGGTTAGCGTCAGGACAACTAGGGTTAGCGTCAGGACAAGTAGGGTTAGCGTCAGGACAAGTAGGGTTAGCGTCAGGACAACTCGGGTTAGCGTCAGGACAACTCGGGTTAGCATCAGAACAACTCGGGTTAGCGTCAGGACAACTCGGGTTAGCGTCAGGACAACTCGGGTTAGCGTCAGGACAACTCGGGATAGCGTCAGGACAACTAGGGTTAGCGTCAGGACAACTCGGGTTAGCGTCAGGACAACTCGGGTTAGCGTCAGGACAACTCGGGTTAGCGTCAGGACAACTAGGGTTAGCGTCAGGACAACTAGGGTTAGCGTCAGGACATCTCGGGTTAGCGTCAGGACAAATCGGGTTAGCGTCAGGACAACAAGGGTTAGCGTCGGGACAACTAGGGTTAGCGTCAGGACAACTAGGGTTAGCGTCAGGACAACTCGGGTTAGCGTCAGGACAACTAGGGTTAGCATCAGGACAAGTAGGGTTAGCGTAAGGACATCTAGGGTTAGCGTCAGGACAACTAGGGTTAGCGTCAGGACAACTAGGGTTAGCGTCAGGACAACTAGGGTTAGCGTCAGGACAAGTAGGGTAAGCATCAGGACAACTAGGATTAGCGTCAGGACAACTAGGGTTAGCATCAGGACAACTAGGGTTAGCATCAGGACAACTAGGGTTAGCGTCAGGACAACTAGGGTTAGCGTCAGGACAACTCGGGTTAGCGTCAGGACAACTCGGGATAGCGTCAGGACAACTAGGGTTAGCGTCAGGACAAGTAGGGTTAGCATCAGGACAACTAGGATTAGCGTCAGGACAACTAGGGTTAGCATCAGGACAACTAGGGTTAGCATCAGAACAACTCGGGTTAGCGTCAGGACAACTCGGGTTAGCGTCAGGACAACTCGGGTTAGCGTCAGGACAACTCGGGATAGCGTCAGGACAACTAGGGTTAGCGTCAGGACAACTCGGGTTAGCGTCAGGACAACTCGGGTTAGCGTCAGGACAACTCGGGTTAGCGTCAGGACAACTAGGGTTAGCGTCAGGACAACTAGGGTTAGCGTCAGGACATCTCGGGTTAGCGTCAGGACAAATCGGGTTAGCGTCAGGACAACAAGGGTTAGCGTCGGGACAACTAGGGTTAGCGTCAGGACAACTAGGGTTAGCGTCAGGACAACTCGGGTTAGCGTCAGGACAACTAGGGTTAGCGTCAGGACAAGTAGGGTTAGCGTAAGGACATCTAGGGTTAGCGTCAGGACAACTAGGGTTAGCGTCAGGACAACTAGGGTTAGCGTCAGGACAACTAGGGTTAGCGTCAGGACAAGTAGGGTTAGCATCAGGACAACTAGGATTAGCGTCAGGACAACTAGGGTTAGCGTCAGGACAACTAGGGTTAGCATCAGGACAACTAGGGTTAGCGTCAGGACAACTAGGGTTAGTGTCAGGACAACTCGGGTTAGCGTCAGGACAACTAGGGTTAGCGTCAGGACAACTCGGGTTAGCGTCAGGACAACTCGGGTTAGCGTCAGGACAACTAGGGTTAGCGTCAGGACATCTCGGGTTATCGTCAGGACAAATCGGGTTAGCGTCAGGACAACAAGGGTTAGCGTCGGGACAACTAGGGTTAGCGTCAGGACAACTAGGGTTAGCGTCAGGACAACTCGGGTTAGCGTCAGGACAACTAGGGTTAGCGTCAGGACAAGTAGGGTTAGCGTAAGGACATCTAGGGTTAGCGTCAGGACAACTAGGGTTAGCGTCAGGACAACTAGGGTTAGCGTCAGGACAACTAGGGTTAGCGTCAGGACAAGTAGGGTTAGCATCAGGACAACTAGGATTAGCGTCAGGACAACTAGGGTTAGCATCAGGACAACTAGGGTTAGCATCAGGACAACTAGGGTTAGCGTCAGGACAACTAGGGTTAGTGTCAGGACAACTCGGGTTAGCGTCAGGACAACTAGGGTTAGCGTCAGGACAACTCGGGTTAGCGTCAGGACAACTCGGGTTAGCGTCAGGACAACTAGGGTTAGCATCAGGACAACTAGGGTCAGCGTCACGACAACTAGGGTTAGCGTCAGGACAACTAGCTTCAGCGTCACGACAACTAGGGTTAGCGTCACGACAACTAGGGTTAGCGTCAGGACAACTAGGGTTAGCGTCAGGACAACTAGGGTTAGCGTCAGGACAACTAGGGTTAGCGTCAGGACAACTAGGGTTAGAGTCAGGACAACTAGGGTTAGCGTCAGGACAACTAGGGTTAGCGTCAGGACAACTAGGGTTAGCGTCAGGACAACTAGGGTTAGCGTCAGGACAACTAGGGTTAGCGTCACGACAACTAGGGTTAGCGTCAGGACAACTAGGGTTAGCGTCAGGACAACTAGGGTTAGCGTCAGGACAAGTAGGGTTAGCATCAGGACAACTAGGATTAGCGTCAGGACAACTAGGGTTAGCATCAGGACAACTAGGGTTAGCATCAGGACAACTAGGGTTAGCGTCAGGACAACTAGGGTTAGCGTCAGGACAACTAGGGTTAGCGTCAGGACAACTAGGGTTAGCGTCAGGACAACTAGGGTTAGAGTCAGGACAACTAGGGTTAGCGTCAGGACAACTAGGGTTAGCGTCAGGACAACTAGGGTTAGCATCAGGACAACTAGGGTTAGCGTCACGACAACTAGGGTTAGAGTCAGGACACCTAGGGTTAGCGTCACGACAACTAGGGTTAGCGTCAGGACAACTAGGGTTAGCGTCACGACAACTAGGGTTAGCGTCACGACAACTAGGGTTAGCGTCAGGACAACTAGGGTTAGCGTCAGGACAACTAGGGTTAGCGTCAGGACAACTAGGGTTAGTGTCACGACAACTAGGGTTAGTGTCAGGACAACTAGGGTTAGCGTCACGACAACTAGGGTTAGCGTCAGGACAACTAGGGTTAGCGTCAGGACAACTAGGGTTAGCGTCAGGACAACTAGGGTTAGCGTCACGACAACTAGGGTTAGCGTCAGGACAACTAGGGTTAGCGTCAGGACAACTAGGGTTAGCGTCAGGACAACTAGGGTTAGCGTCAGCACAACTAGGGTTAGCGTCAGGACAAGTAGGGTTAGCGTCAGGACAAGTAGGGTTAGCGTCAGGACAACTAGGGTTAGCGTCAGTACAACTCGGGTTAGCGTCAGGACAACTCGGGTTAGCATCAGGACAACTCGGGTTAGCGTCAGGACAACTAGGGTTAGCGTCAGAACAACTCGGGTTAGCGTCAGGACAAATCGGGTTAGCGTCAGGACAATTAGGGTTAGCGTCAGGACAACTAGGGTTAGCGTCAGGACAACTCGGGTTAGCGTCAGGACAACTCGGGTTAGCGTCAGGACAACTCGGGTTAACGTCAGGACAACTAGGGTTAGCGTCAGGACAGCTAGGGTTAGCGTCAGGACAACTCGGGTTAGCGTCAGGACAAATCGGGTTAGCGTCAGGACATCTAGGGTTAGCGTCAGGACAACTCGTTTTAGCGTCAGGACAAATAGGGTTAGCGTCAGGACAACTAGGTTTAGCGTCAGGACAAGTAGGGTTAGCGTCAGGACATCTAGGGTTAGCGTCAGGACAACTAGGGTTAGCGTCAGGACAAGTAGGGTTAGAGTCAGGACAACTAGGGTTAGCGTCAGGACAACCAGGGTTAGCGTCAGGACAAGTAGGGTTAGCGTCAGGACAACTAGGGTTAGCGTCAGGACAACTAGGGTTAGCATCAGAACAAGTAGGGTTAGCGTCAGGACAACTAGGATTATCGTCAGGACAACTAGGGTTAGCCTCAGGACAACTAGGGTTAGCGTCAGGACAAGTAGGGTTAGCGTCAGGACAAGTAGGGTTAGCGTCAGGACAAGTAGGGTAAGCGTAAGGATAAGTAGGGTTAGCGTCAGGACAAGTAGGGTTAGCGTCAGGACAACTAGGGTTAGCGTCAGGACAACTAGGGTTAGCGTCAGGACAAGTAGGGTTAGCGTCAGGACAACTAGGGTTAGCGTCAGGACAAGTAGGGTTAGCGTCAGGACAACTAGGGTTAGCGTCAGGACAACTAGGGTTAGCGTCAGGACAACTAGGGTTAGCGTCAGGACAAGTAGGGTTAGCATCAGGACAACTAGGGTTAGCGTCAGGACAAGTAGGGTTAGCGTCAGGACAAGTAGGGTTAGCGTCAGGACAAGTAGGGTTAGCGTCAGGACAACTAGGGTTAGCGTCAGGACAAGTAGGGTTAGCGTCAGGACAAGTAGGGTTAGCGTCAGGACAACTAGGGATAGCGTCAGGACAACTAGGGTTAGCGTCAGGACAACTAGGGTTATCGTCAGGACAACTAGGGTTAGCGTCAGGACAACTAGGGTTAGCGTCAGGACAACTAGGGTTAGCGTCAGGACAACTCGGGTTAGCGTAAGGACAACTAGGGTTAGCGTCAGGACAACTCGGGTTAGCGTCAGGACAACTCGGGTTAGCGTCAGGACAACTAGGGTTAGCGTCAGGACAACTCGGGTTAGCGTCAGGACAACTAGGGTTAGCGTCAGGACAAGTAGGGTTAGCGTCAGGACATCTAGGGTTAGCGTCAGGACAACTAGGGTTAGCGTCAGGACAAGTAGGGTTAGCGTCAGGACAACTACGGTTAGCGTCAGGACAACTAGGGTTAGCGTCAGGACAAGTAGGGTTAGCATCAGGACAACTAGGATTAGCGTCAGGACAACTAGGGTTAGCGTCAGGACAACTAGGGTTAGCGTCAGGACAAGTAGGGTTAGCGTCAGGACAAGTAGGGTTAGCATCAGGACAAGTAGGGTTAGCGTCAGGACAAGTAGGGTTAGCGTCAGGACAAGTAGGGTTAGCGTCAAGACAAGTAGGGTTAGCGTCACGACAACTAGGGTTAGCATCAGGACAACTAGGGTCAGCGTCAGGACAACTAGGGTTAGCGTCAGGACAACTAGGGTTAGCGTCAGGACAACTAGGGTCAGCGTCACGACAACTAGGGTTAGCGTCACGACAACTAGGGTTAGCGTCAGGACAACTAGGGTTAGCGTCAGGACAACTAGGGTTACCGTCAGGACAACTAGGGTTAGAGTCAGGACAACTAGGGTTAGCGTCAGGACAACTAGGGTTAGCGTCAGGACAACTAGGGTTAGCGTCACGACAACTAGGGTTAGCATCAGGACAACTAGGGTTAGCGTCAGGACAACTAGGGTTAGCGTCAGGACAACTAGGGTTAGCGTCACGACAACTAGGGTTAGCGTCAGGACAACTAGGGTTAGCATCAGGACAACTAGGGTTAGCGTCAGGACAACTAGGGTTAGCGTCAGGACAACTAGGGTTAGCGTCACGACAAATAGGGTTAGAGTCAGGACACCTAGGGTTAACATCACGACAACTAGGGTTAGCGTCAGGACAACTAGGGTTAGCGTCAGGACAACTAGGGTTAGCGTCAGGACAACTAGGGTTAGCGTCAGGACAACTAGGGTTAGCGTCAGGACAACTAGGGTTAGCGTCAGAACAACTAGGGTTAGCGTCAGGACAACTAGGGTTAGCGTCAGGATAAGTAGGGTTAGCGTCAGGACAAGTAGGAATAGCGTCAGGACAAGTAGGGTTAGCGTCAGGACTACTAGGGTTAGCGTCAGGACAACTAGGGTTAGCGTCAGGACAACTAGGGTTAGCGTCAGGACAACTAGGATTAGCCTCAGGACAAATAGGGTTAGGGTCAGGACAACTAGGTTTAGCATCAGGACAACTAGGGTTAGCGTCAGGACAACTAGGGTTAGCGTCAGGACAACTAGGGTTAGCGTCAGGACAACTAGGGTTAGCGTCAGGACAAGTAGGGTTAGCGTCAGGACAAGTAGGGTTAGCGTCAGGACAAGTAGGGTTAGCGTCAGTACAACTAGGGTTGGCGTCATGACAAGTAGGGTTAGCGTCAGGACAACTAGGGTTAGCGTCAGGACAAGTAGGGTTAGCGTCAGGACAACTAGGGTTAGCGTCAGGACAACTAGGGTTAGCGTCAGGACAAGTAGGGTTAGCGTCAGGACAAGTAGGGTTAGCGTCAGGACAACTAGGGTTAGCGTCAGGACAACTAGGGTTAGCGTCAGGACAAGTAGGGTTAGCATCAGGACAACTAGGGTTAGCGTCAGGACAAGTAGGGTTAGCGTCAGGACAAGTAGGGTTAGCGTCAGGACAAGTAGGGTTAGCGTCAGGACAACTAGGGTTAGCGTCAGGACAAGTAGGGTTAGCGTCAGGACAAGTAGGGTTAGCGTCAGGACAACTAGGGATAGCGTCAGGACAACTAGGGTTAGCGTCAGGACAACTAGGGTTATCGTCAGGACAACTAGGGTTAGCGTCAGGACAACTAGTGTTAGCGTCAGGACAAATAGGGTTAGCGTCAGGACAACTCGGGTTAGCGTAAGGACAACTAGGGTTAGCGTCAGGACAACTCGGGTTAGCGTCAGGACAACTCGGGTTAGCGTCAGGACAACTTGGGTTAGCGTCAGGACAACTCGGGTTAGCATCAGGACAACTAGGGTCAGCGTCACGACAACTAGGGTAAGCGTCAGGACAACTAGGGTTAGCGTCAGGACAACTAGGGTCAGCGTCACGACAACTAGGGTTAGCGTCACGACAACTAGGGTTAGCGTCAGGACAACTAGGGTTAGAGTCAGGACACCTAGGGTTAGCGTCACGACAACTAGGGTTAGCGTCAGGACAACTAGGGTTAGCGTCAGGACAACTAAGGTTAGCGTCAGGACAACTAGGGTTAGCGACAGGACAACTAGGGTTAGCGTCAGGACAACTAGGGTTAGCGTCACGACAACTAGGGTTAGCGTCAGGACAACTAGGGTTAGCGTCAGGACAACTAGGGTTAGCGTCAGAACAACTAGGGTTAGTGTCAGGACAACTAGGGTTAGCGTCAGGATAAGTAGGGTTAGCGTCAGGACAAGTAGGAATAGCGTCAGGACAAGTAGGGTTAGCGTCAGGACAACTAGGGTTAGCGTCAGGACAACTAGGGTTAGCGTCAGGACAACTAGGGTTAGCGTCAGGACAACTAGGATTAGCCTCAGGACAAATTGGGTTAGGGTCAGGACAACTAGGTTTAGCGTCAGGACAACTAGGGTTAGCGTCAGGACAACTAGGGTTAGCATCAGGACAACTAGGGTTAGTGTCAGGACAACTAGGGTTAGCGTCACGACAACTAGGGTTAGCGTCACGACAACTAGGGTTAGCGTCAGGACAACTAGGGTTAGCGTCAGGACAACTAGGGTTAGCGTCACGACAACTAGGGTTAGCGTCAGGACAACTAGGGTTAGCGTCAGGACAACTAGGGTTAGCGTCAGGACAACTAGGGTTAGAGACAGGACAAGTAGGGTTAGCGTCAGGACAAGTAGGGTTAGCGTCAGGACAACTAGGGTTAGCGTCAGGACAACTCGGGTTAGCATCAGTACAACTCGGGTTAGCGTCAGGACAACTCGGGTTAGCGTCAGGACAACTAGGGTTAGCGTCAGGACAACTCGGGTTAGCGTCAGGACAACTAGGGTTAGCGTCAGGACAACTAGGGTTAGCGTCAGGACAAATTGGGTTAGGGTCAGGACAACTAGGTTTAGCGTCAGGACAACTAGGGTTAGCGTCAGGACAACTAGGGTTAGCATCAGGACAACTAGGGTTAACGTCAGGACAACTAGGGTTAGCGTCACGACAACTAGGGTTAGCGTCACGACAACTAGGGTTAGCGTCAGGACAACTAGGGTTAGCGTCAGGACAACTAGGGTTAGCGTCACGACAACTAGGGTTAGCGTCACGACAACTAGGGTTAGCGTCAGGACAACTAGGGTTAGCGTCAGGACAACTAGGGTTAGCGTCAGGACAACTAGGGTTAGAGACAGGACAAGTAGGGTTAGCGTCAGGACAAGTAGGGTTAGCGTCAGGACAACTAGGGTTAGCGTCAGGACAACTCGGGTTAGCATCAGTACAACTCGGGTTAGCGTCAGGACAACTCGGGTTAGCGTCAGGACAACTAGGGTTAGCGTCAGGACAACTCGGGTTAGCGTCAGGACAAATCGGGTTAGCGTCAGGACAACTAGGGTTAGCGTCAGGACAACTAGGGTTAGCATCAGGACAACTCGGGTTAGCGTCAGGACAACTCGGGTTAGCGTCAGGACAACTCGGGTTAACGTCAGGACAACTCGGGTTAGCGTCAGGACAACTAGGGTTAGCGTCAGGACAACTCGGGTTAGCGTCAGGACAAATCGGGTTAGCGTCAGGACAACTAGGGTTAGCGTCAGGACAACTAGGGTTAGCGTCAGGACAACTCGTGTTAGCGTCAGGACAACTAGGGTTAGCGTCAGGACAAGTAGGGTTAGAGTCAGGACAACTAGGGTTAGCGTCAGGACAAGTAGGGTTAGCGTCAGGACAACTAGGGTTAGCGTCAGGACAACTAGGGTTAGCGTCAGAACAAGTAGGGTTAGCGTCAGGACAACTAGGATTAGCGTCAGGACAACTAGGGTTAGCGTCAGGACAACTAGGGTTATCGTCAGGACAACTAGGGTTAGCGTCAGGACAACTAGTGTTAGCGTCAG
The DNA here is from genome assembly GCF_046119375.1 of Phyllobates terribilis. Classification (NCBI taxonomy): domain Eukaryota; kingdom Metazoa; phylum Chordata; class Amphibia; order Anura; family Dendrobatidae; genus Phyllobates; species Phyllobates terribilis. The sequence goes on along the minus strand of NW_027364494.1, from coordinate 141,218 downwards.
GACAAATAGGGTTAGCGTCAGGACAACTCGGGTTAGCGTAAGGACAACTAGGCTCAGCGTCACGACAACTAGGGTTAGCGTCAGGACAACTTGGGTTAGCGTCAGGACAACTCGGGTTAGCATCAGGACAACTAGGGTCAGCGTCACGACAACTAGGGTAAGCGTCAGGACAACTAGGGTTAGCGTCAGGACAACTAGGCTCAGCGTCACGACAACTAGGGTTAGCGTCACGACAACTAGGGTTAGCGTCAGGACAACTAGGGTTAGAGTCAGGACACCTAGGGTTAGCGTCACGACAACTAGGGTTAGCGTCAGGACAACTAAGGTTAGCGTCAGGACAACTAAGGTTAGCGTCAGGACAACTTGGGTTAGCGTCAGGACAACTAGGGTTAGCGTCAGGACAACTAGGGTTAGCGTCAGAACAACTAGGGTTAGCGTCAGGACAACTAGGGTTAGCGTCACGACAACTAGGATTAACGTCAGGACAACTAGGGTTAGCGTCAGAACAACTAGGGTTAGCGTCAGGACAACTAGGGTTAGCGTCAGGACAACTAGGGTTAGCGTCAGGACAACTAGGGTTAGAGACAGGACAAGTAGGGTTAGCGACAGGACAAGTAGGGTTAGCGTCAGGACAACTAGGGTTAGCGTCAGGACAACTCGGGTTAGCTTCAGTACAACTCGGGTTAGCGTCAGGACAACTCGGGTTAGCGTCAGGACAACTAGGGTTAGCGTCAGGACAACTCGGGTTAGCGTCAGGACAAATCGGGTTAGCGTCAGGACAACTAGGCTTAGCGTCAGGACAACTAGGGTTAGCATCAGGACAACTCGGGTTAGCGTCAGGACATCTCGGGTTAGCGTCAGGACAACTCGGGTTAACGTCAGGACAACTCGGGTTAGCGTCAGGACAACTAGGGTTAGCGTCAGGACAACTCGGGTTAGCGTCAGGACAAATCGGGTTAGCGTCAGGACAACTAGGGTTAGCGTCAGGACAACTAGGGTTAGCGTCAGGACAACTCGGGTTAGCGTCAGGACAACTCGGGTTAGCATCAGGACAACTACGGTTAGCGTCAGGACAAGTAGGGTTAGCGTCAGGACATCTAGGGTTAGCGTCAGGACAACTAGGGTTAGCGTCAGGACAAGTAGGGTTAGAGTCAGCACAACTAGGGTTAGCATCAGGACAACTAGGGTTAGCGTCAGGACAACTCGGGTTAGCGTCAGGACAACTAGGGTTAGCGTCAGGACAAGTAGGGTTAGCGTCAGGACATCTAGGGTTAGCGTCAGGACAACTAGGGTTAGCGTCAGGACAAGTAGGGTTAGAGTCAGGACAACTAGGGTTAGCATCAGGACAACTAGGGTTAGCGTCAGGACAACTAGGGTTAGCGTCAGGACAACTAGGGTTAGCGTCAGGACAAGTAGGGTTAGCGTCAGGACAACTAGGGTTAGCGTCAGGACAACTAGGGTTAGCGTCAGGACAACTAGGGTTAGCGTCAGGACAACTAGGATTAGCGTCAGGACAACTAGGGTTAGCGTCAGGACAACTAGGGTTAGCGTCAGGACAAGTAGGGTTAGCGTCAGGACAAGTAGGGTTAGCGTCAGGACAAGTAGGGTTAGCATCAGGATAAGTAGGGTTAGCGTCAGGACAAGTAGGGTTAGCGTCAGGACAACTAGGGTTAGCGTCAGGACAACTAGGGTTAGCGTCAGGACAACTAGGGTTAGCATCAGGACAACTAGGATTAGCCTCAGGACAACTAGGGTTAGCGTCAGGACAACTAGGATTAGCCTCAGGACAAAAAGGGTTAGGGTCAGGACAACTAGGGTTAGCGTCAGGACAAGTAGGGTTAGCGTCAGGACAACTAGGGTTAGCGTCAGGACAACTAGGGTTGGCGTCACGACAAGTAGGGTTAGCGTCAGGACAACTAGGGTTAGCGTCAGGACAAGTAGGGTTAGCGTCAGGACAACTAGGGTTAGCGTCAGGACAACTAGGGTTAGCGTCAGGACAAGTAGGGTTAGCGTCAGGACAACTAGGGTTAGCGTCAGGACAACTAGAGTTAGCGTCAGGACAAGTAGGGTTAGCATCAGGACAACTAGGGTTAGCGTCAGGACAACTAGGGTTAGCGTCAGGACAACTAGGGTTAGCGTCAGGACAAGTAGGGTTAGCGTCAGGACAACTAGGGTTAGCGTCAGGACAAGTAGTGTTAGCGTCAGGACAAGTAGGGTTAGCGTCAGGACAAGTAGGGTTAGCGTCAGGACAACTAGGGTTAGCGTCAGGACAACTAGGGATAGCGTCAGGACAACTAGGGTTAGCGTCAGGACAACTAGGGTTATCGTCAGGACAACTAGGGTTAGCGTCAGGACAAGTAGGGTTAGCGTCAGGACAACTAGGGTTAGCGTCAGGACAAGTAGTGTTAGCGTCAGGACAAGTAGGGTTAGCGTCAGGACAAGTAGGGTTAGCGTCAGGACAACTAGGGTTAGCGTCAGGACAACTAGGGTAAGCGTCAGGACAACTAGGGTTAGCGTCAGGACAACTCGGGTTAGCGTAAGGACAACTAGGGTTAGCGTCAGGACAACTCGGGTTAGCGTCAGGACAACTCGGGTTAGCGTCAGGACAACTAGGGTTAGCGTCAGGACAACTAGGGTTAGCGTCAGGACAACTAGGGTTAGCGTCAGGACAACTAGGGTTATCATCAGGACAACTAGGGTTAGCGTCAGGACAAGTAGGGTTAGCGTCAGGACAACTAGGGTTAGCGTCAGGACAACTAGGGTTAACGTCAGGACAACTAGGGTTAGCGTCAGGACAAGTAGGGTTAGCTTCAGGACAACTAGGGTTAGCGTCAGGACAACTAGGGTTAGCGTCAGGACATGTAGGGTTAGCATCAGGAAAACTCGGGTTAGCGTCAGGACAACTTGGGTTAGCGTCCGGACAACTCGGGTTAACGTCCGGACAACTCGGGTTAACGTCAGGACAGCTAGGGTTAGCGTCAGGACAGCTAGGGTTAGCGTCAGGACAACTAGGGTTACTGTCAGGACAACTAGGGTTAGCGTCAGGACAACTAGGGTTAGCGTCAGGACAACTAGGGTAAGCGTCAGGACAACTAGGGTTAGCGTCAGGACAACTAAGGTTAGCGTCAGGACAACTAGGGTTAGCGTCAGGACAACTAGGGTTTGCGTCAGGACAACTAGGGTTAGCGTCAGGACAACTAGGGTTAGCGTCAGGACAACTAGGGTTAGCGTCAGGACAACAAGGGTTAGCGTCAGGACAACTAGGGTTAGCGTCAGGACAACTAGGGTTAGCGCCAGGACAACTAGGGTTAGCGCCAGGACAACTAGGGTTAGCGCCAGGACAACTAGGGTTAGCGTCAGGACAACTAGGGTTAGCGTCACGACAGCTAGGGTTAGCGCCAGGACAACTAGGGTTAGCGTCACGATAACTAGGGTAAGCGTCAGGACAACTAGGGTTAGCGTCACGACAACTAGGGTTAGCGTCAGGACAACTAGGGTTAGCGTCAGGACAACTAGGGTTAGCGTCAGGACAACTAGGGTTAGCGTCACGACAACTAGGGTTAGCGTCAGTACAACTAGGGTTAGCGTCAGGACAACTAGGGTTAGCGTCAGGACAACTAGGGTTAGCGTCACGACAACTAGGGTTAGCGTCCCGACAACTAGGGTTAGCGTCCCGACAACTAGGGTTAGCGTCAGGACAACTAGGGTTAGCGTCAGGACAACTAGGGTTAGCGTCAGGACAAGTAGGGTTAGCGTCACGACAAGTAGGGTTAGCGTCAGGACAACTAGGGTTAGCGTCAGGACAACTAGGGTTAGCGTCAGGACAACTAGGGTTAGCGTCAGGACAACTAGGGTTAGCGTCAGGACAACTAGGGTTAGCGTCAGGACAACTAGGGTTAGCGTCAGGACAACTAGGGTTAGCGTCAGGACAACTAGGGTTAGCGTCAGGAAAACTAGGGTTAGCGTCAGGACAAGTAGGGTTAGCGTCAGGACAACTAGGGTTAGCGTCACGACAACTAGGGTTAGCGTCAGGACAACTAGGGTTAGCGTCAGGACAACTAGGGTTAGCGTCAGGACAACTAGGGTTAGCGTCAGGACAACTAGGGTTAGCGTCAGGAAAACTAGGGTTAGCGTCAGGACAAGTAGGGTTAGCGTCAGGACAACTAGGGTTAGCGTCACGACAACTAGGGTTAGCGTCAGGACAACTAGGGTTAGCGTCAGGACAACTAGGGTTAGCGTCACGACAACTAGGGTTAGCGTCAGGACAACTAGGGTTAGCGTCAGGACAACTAGGGTTAGCGTCAGGACAACTAGGGTTAGCGTCACGACAACTAGGGTTAGCGTCAGGATACCTAGGGTTAGCGTCACGAAAACTAGGGTTAGCGTCAGGACAACTAGGGTTAGCGCCAGGACAACTAGGGTTAGCGCCAGGACAACTAGGGTTAGCGCCATTACAACTAGGGTTAGCGCCAGGACAACTAGGGTTAGCGTCAGGACAACTAGGGTTAGCGTCAGGACAACTGGGGTTAGTGTCAGGACAACTAGGGTTAGCGTCACGACAACTAGGGTTAGCGTCAGGACAACTAGGGTTAGCGTCACGACAACTAGGGTTAGCGTCAGGACAACTAGGGTTAGCGTCACGACAACTAGGGTTAGCGTCAGGACAACTAGGGTTAGCGTCAGGACAACTAGGGTTAGCGTCAGGACAACTAGGGTTAGCGTCACGACAACTAGGGTTAGCGTCAGTACAACTAGGGTTAGCGTCAGGACAACTAGGGTTAGCGTCAGGACAACTAGGGTTAGCGTCACGACAACTAGGGTTAGCGTCCCGACAACTAGGGTTAGCGTCAGGACACCTAGGGTTAGCGTCAGGACAACTAGGGTTAGCGTCAGGACAACTAGGGTTAGCGCCAGTACAACTAGGGTTAGCGCCAGGACAACTAGGGTTAGCGTCAGGACAACTAGGGTTAGCGTCAGGACAACTAGGGTTAGAGTCAGGACAACTAGGGTTAGCGTCAGGACAACTAGGGTTAGCGTCAGGACAACTAGGGTTAGCGTCACGACAACTAGGGTTAGCGTCAGGACAACTAGGGTTAGCGTCAGGACAACTAGGGTTAGCGTCACAACTCGGGTTAGCATCAGGACAACTAGGGTTAGCGTCACGACAACTAGGGTTAGCGTCAGGACAACTAGGGTTAGCGTCAGGACAACTAGGTTTAGCATCAGGACAACTAGGGTTAGCGTCATGACAACTAGGGTTAGCGTCAGGACAACTAGGGTTAGCGTCAGGACATGTAGGGTTAGCGTCAGGACAACTAGGGTTAGCGTCAGGACAAGTAGGGTTAGCGTCAGGACAAGTAGGGTTAGCGTCAGGACAACTAGGGTTAGCGTCAGGACAACTAGGGTTAGCTTCAGGACAAGTAGGGTTAGCGTCAGGACAACTAGGGTTAGCGTCAGGACAACTAGGGTTAGCGTCAGGACAACTAGGGTTAGCGTCAGGACAAGTAGGGTTAGCGTCACGACAAGTAGGGTTAGCGTCAGGACAACTAGGGTTAGCGTCAGGACAACTAGGGTTAGCGTCAGGACAACTAGGGTTAGCATCAGAACAACTAGGGTTAGCGTCAGGACAACTAGGGTTAGCGTCAGGACAACTAGGGTTAGCGTCAGTACAACTAGGGTTAGCGTCAGGACAACTAGGGTTAGCGTCAGGAAAACTAGGGTTAGAGTCAGGACAAGTAGGGTTAGCGTCAGGACAAGTAGGGTTAGCGTCAGGACAACTAGGGTTAGCGTCAGGACAACTAGGGTTAGCGTCAGGACAACTAGGGTTAGCGTCAGGACAAATAGGGTTAGCGTCAGGACAACTAGGTTTAGCGTCAGGACAACTAGGGTTAGCGTCAGGACAAGTAGGGTTAGCGTCAGGACAAGTAGGTTTAGCATCAGGACAAGTAGGGTTAGCGTCAGGACAAGTAGGGTTAGCGTCAGGACAACTAGGGTTAGCGTCAGGACAACTAGGGTTAGCGTCAGGACAAGTAGGGTTAGCGTCAGGACAACTAGGGTTAGCGTCAGGACAACTAGGGTTAGCTTCAGGACAAGTAGGGTTAGCGTCAGGACAACTAGGGTTAGCGTCAGGACATCTAGGGTTAGCGTCAGGACAAGTAGGGTTAGCGTCAGGACAACTAGGGTTAGCGTCAGGAAAAGTAGGGTTAGCGTCAGGACAACTAGGGTTAGCGTCAGGACAACTAGGGTTAGCGTCAGGACAACTAGGGTTAGCGTCAGGACAACTAGGGTTAGCGTCAGGACAAGTAGGGTTAGCGTCAGGACAACTAAGGTTAGCGTCAGGACAACTAGGGTTAGCGTCAGGACAAGTAGGGTTAGCATCAGGACAACTAGGGTTAGCGTCAGGACAACTAGGGTTAGCGTCAGGACAACTAGGGTTAGCGTCAGGACAATTAGGGTTAGCGTCAGGACAACTCGGGTTTGCGTCAGGACAACTCGGGTTAGCGTCAGGACAACTCGGGTTAGCGTCAGGACAACTCGGGTTAGCCTCAGGAAAACTCGAGTTGGCGTCAGGACAACTCGGGTTAGCGTCAGGACAACTCGGGTTAGCGTCAGGACAACTCGGGTTAGCGTCAGGACAACTCGGTTTAGCATCAGGATAACTCGGGTTAGCTTCAGGACAACTCGGGTTAGCGTCAGGACAACTAGGGTTAGCGTCAGGACAAGTAGGGTTAGCGTCAGGACAACTAGGGTTAGCGTCAGGACAACTAGGGTTAGCGTCAGGACAACTAGGGTTAGCTTCAGGACAAGTAGGGTTAGCGTCAGGACAACTAGGGTTATCGTCAGGACAACTAGGGTTAGCGTCAGGACAACTAGGGTTAGCGTCAGGACAAGTAGGGTTAGCGTCACGACAAGTAGGGTTAGCGTCAGGACAACTAGGGTTAGCGTCAGGACAACTAGAGTTAGCGTCAGGACAACTAGGGTTAGCATCAGGACAACTAGGGTTAGCGTCAGAACAACTAGGGTTAGCGTCAGGACAACTAGGGTTAGCGTCAGGACAACTAGGGTGAGCATCAGGACAACTAGGGTTAGCGTCAGGACAACTAGGGTTAGCGTCAGGAAAACTAGGGTTAGCGTCAGGACAAGTAGGGTTAGCGTCATGACAAGTAGGGTTAGCGTCAGGACAACTAGGGTTAGCGTCAGGACAACTAGGGTTGCCGTCAGGACAACTAGGGTTAGCGTCAGGACAAGTAGGGTTAGCGTCAGGACAACTAGGTTTAGCGTCAGGACAACTAGGGTTAGCGTCAGGACAAGTAGGGTTAGCGTCAGGACAAGTAGGGTTAGCGTCAGGACAAGTAGGGTTAGCGTCAGGACAAGTAGGTTTAGCGTCAGGACAAGTAGGGTTAGCGTCAGGACAAGTAGGGTTAGCGTCAGGACAAATAGGGTTAGCATCAGGACAAGTAGGGTTAGCGTCAGGACAACTAGGGTTAGCGTCAGGACAAGTAGGGTTAGCTTCAGGACAACTAGGGTTAGCTTCAGGACAAGTAGGGTTAGCGTCAGGACAACTCGGGTTAGCGTCAGGACAACTCGGGTTAGCGTCAGGACAACTCGGGTTAGCGTCAGGACAACTCGGGTTAACGTCAGGACAACTAGGGTTAGCGTCAGGACAACTCGGGTTAGCTTCAGGACAACTCGGGTTAGCGTCAGGACAAGTAGGGTTAGCGTCAGGACAACTAGGGTTAGCGTCAGGACAACTAGGGTTAGCGTCAGAACAACTAGGGTTAGCGTCAGGACAAGTAGGGTTAGCATCAGGACAACTAGGGTTAGCGTCAGGACAACTAGGGTTAGCGTCAGGACAAGTAGGGTTAGCGTCAGGACAACTAGGGTTAGCGTCAGGACAACCTGGGTTAGTGTCAGGACAACTAGGGTTAGCGTCAGGACAAGTAGGGTTAGCGTCAGGACAACTAGGGTTAGCGTCAGGACAACTAGGGTTAGCGTCAGGACAACAAGGGTTAGCGTCAGGACAACTAGGGTTAGCATCAGGACAACTAGGGTTAGCGTCAGGACAACTAGGGTTAGCGTCAGGACAACTAGGGTTAGCTTCAGGACAACTAGGGTTAGCGTCAGGACAACTAGGGCTAGCGTCAGGACAAGTAGGGTTAGCGTCAGGACAAGTAGGGTTAGCGTCAGGACAACTAGGGTTAGAGTCAGGACAACTAGGGTTAGCGTCAGGACAACTAGGTTTAGCGTCAGGACAACTAGGGTTAGCGTCAGGACAACTAGGGTTAGCGTCAGGACAACTAGGGTTAGCGTCACGACAACTAGGGTTAGCGTCAGGACAACTAGGGTTAGCGTCAGGACAACTAGGGTTAGCGTCACAACTCGGGTTAGCATCAGGACAACTAGGGTTAGCGTCACGACAACTAGGGTTAGCGTCAGGACAACTAGGGTTAGCGTCAGGACAACTAGGGTTAGCATCAGGACAACTAGGGTTAGCGTCACGACAACTAGGGTTAGCATCAGGACAACTAGGGTTAGCGTCAGGACAAGTAGGGTTAGCGTCAGGACAACTAGGGTTAGCGTCAGGACAAGTAGGGTTAGCGTCAGGACAAGTAGGGTTAGCGTCAGGACAACTAGGGTTAGCGTCAGGACAACTAGGGTTAGCTTCAGGACAAGTAGGGTTAGCGTCAGGACAACTAGGGTTAGCGTCAGGACAACTAGGGTTAGCGTCAGGACAAGTAGGGTTAGCGTCACGACAAGTAGGGTTAGCGTCAGGACAACTAGGGTTAGCGTCAGGACAACTAGGGTTAGCGTCAGGACAACTAGGGTTAGCGTCAGGACAACTAGGGTTAGCGTCAGAACAACTAGGGTTAGCATCAGGACAACTAGGGTTAGCATCAGGACAACTAGGGTTAGCGTCAGGACAACTAGGGTTAGCGTCAGGAAAACTAGGGTTAGCGTCAGGACAAGTAGGTTTAGCGTCAGGACAAGTAGGGTTAGCGTCAGGACAACTAGGGTTAGCGTCAGGACAACTAGGGTTAGCGTCAGGACAACTAGGGTTAGCGTCAGGACAAGTAGGGTTAGCGTCAGGACAACTAGGTTTAGCGTCAGGACAACTAGGGTTAGCGTCAGGACAAGTAGGGTTAGCGTCAGGACAACTAGGGTTAGCGTCAGGACAAGTAGGGTTAGCTTCAGGACAACTAGGGTTAGCTTCAGGACAAGTAGGGTTAGCGTCAGGACAACTAGGGTTAGCGTCAGGACATCTAGGGTTAGCGTCAGGACAAGTAGGTTTAGCGTCAGGACAACTAGGGTTAGCGTCAGGAAAAGTAGGGTTAGCGTCAGGACAACTAGGGTTAGCGTCAGGACAACTAGGGTTAGCGTCAGGACAAGTAGGGTTAGCGTCAGGACAAGTAGGGTTAGCGTCAGGACAACTAAGGTTAGCGTCAGGACAACTAGGGTTAGCGTCAGGACAAGTAGGGTTAGCATCAGGACAACTAGGGTTAGCGTCAGGACAACTAGGGTTAGCGTCAGGACAACTAGGGTTAGCGTCAGGACAATTAGGGTTAGCGTCAGGACAACTCGGGTTTGCGTCAGGACAACTCGGGTTAGCGTCAGGACAACTCGGGTTAGCGTCAGGACAACTCGGGTTAGCCTCAGGAAAACTCGAGTTAGCGTCAGGACAACTCGGGTTAGCGTCAGGACAACTCGGGTTAGCGTCAGGACACCTTGGGTTAGCGTCAGGACAACTCGGTTTAGCGTCAGGACAACTCGGGTTAGCGTCAGGACAACTCGGGTTAGCGTCAGGACAAGTAGGGTTAGCGTCAGGACAACTAGGTTTAGCGTCAGGACAACTAGGGTTAGCGTCAGGACAAGTAGGGTTAGCGTCAGGACAAGTAGGGTTAGCGTCAGGACAAGTAGGGTTAGCGTCAGGACAAGTAGGTTTAGCGTCAGGACAAGTAGGGTTAGCGTCAGGACAAGTAGGGTTAGCGTCAGGACAACTAGGGTTAGCATCAGGACAACTAGGGTTAGCGTCAGGACAACTAGGGTTAGCATCAGGACAAGTAGGGTTAGCGTCAGGACAACTAGGGTTAGCGTCAGGACAAGTAGGGTTAGCTTCAGGACAAGTAGGGTTAGCTTCAGGACAAGTAGGGTTAGCGTCAGGACAACTCGGGTTAGCGTCAGGACAACTCGGGTTAGCGTCAGGACAACTCGGGTTAGCGTCAGGACAACTCGGGTTAACGTCAGGACAACTAGGGTTAGCGTCAGGACAACTCGGGTTAGCTTCAGGACAACTCGGGTTAGCGTCAGGACAACTAGGGTTAGCGTCAGGACAAGTAGGGTTAGCGTCAGGACAACTAGGGTTAGCGTCAGGACAACTAGGGTTAGCGTCAGAACAACTAGGGTTAGCGTCAGGACAAGTAGGGTTAGCGTCAGGACAACTAGGGTTAGCGTCAGGACAAGTAGGGTTAGCGTCAGGACAACTAGGGTTAGCATCAGGACAACCTGGGTTAGCGTCAGGACAACTAGGGTTAGCGTCAGGACAAGTAGGGTTAGCGTCAGGACAACTAGGGTTAGCGTCAGGACAACAAGGGTTAGCGTCAGGACAACTAGGGTTAGCATCAGGACAACTAGGGTTAGCGTCAGGACAACTAGGGTTAGCGTCAGGACAACTAGGGTTAGCTTCAGGACAACTAGGGTTAGCGTCAGGACATCTAGGGCTAGCGTCAGGACAAGTAGGGTTAGCGTCAGGACAAGTAGGGTTAGCGTCAGGACAACTAGGGTTAGCGTCACGACAACTAGGGTTAGCGTCAGGACATCTAGGGTTAGTGTCAGGACAACTAGGGTTAGCGTCAGGACAACTAGGGTTAGCGTCAGGACAAGTAGGGTTAGCGTCAGGACAACTAGGGTTAGCGTCAGGACAAGTAGGGTTAGCGTCAGGACAAGTAGGGTTAGCGTGAGGACAACTAGGGTTAGCGTCAGGACAACTAGTGTTAGCGTCAGGACAACTAGGGTTAGCGTCAGGACAACTAGGGTTAGCGTCAGGACAACTAGGGTTAGCGTCAGGACAAGTAGGGTTAGCGTCAGGACAAGTAGGGTTAGCGTCAGGACAAGTAGGGTTAGCGTCAGGACAACTAGGGTTAGCGTCAGGACAACTAGGGTTAGCCTCAGGACAAGTAGGGTTAGCGTCAGGACAACTAGGGTTAGCGTCAGGACAAGTAGGGTTAGCATCAGGACAACTAGGGTTAGCGTCAGGACAACTAGGGTTAGCGTCAGGACAACTAGGGTTAGCGTCAGGACAATTAGGGTTAGCGTCAGGACAACTCGGGTTTGCGTCAGGACAACTCGGGTTAGCGTCAGGACAACTCGGGTTAGCGTCAGGACAACTCGGGTTAGCCTCAGGAAAACTCGAGTTAGCGTCAGGACAACTCGGGTTAGCGTCAGGACAACTCGGGTTAGCGTCAGGACACCTTGGGTTAGCGTCAGGACAACTCGGTTTAGCGTCAGGACAACTCGGGTTAGCGTCAGGACAACTAGGGTTAGCATCAGGACAAGTAGGGTTAGCGTCAGGACAACTAGGGTTAGCGTCAGGACAAGTAGGGTTAGCTTCAGGACAAGTAGGGTTAGCTTCAGGACAAGTAGGGTTAGCGTCAGGACAACTCGGGTTAGCGTCAGGACAACTCGGGTTAGCGTCAGGACAACTCGGGTTAGCGTCAGGACAACTCGGGTTAACGTCAGGACAACTAGGGTTAGCGTCAGGACAACTCGGGTTAGCTTCAGGACAACTCGGGTTAGCGTCAGGACAACTAGGGTTAGCGTCAGGACAAGTAGGGTTAGCGTCAGGACAACTAGGGTTAGCGTCAGGACAACTAGGGTTAGCGTCAGAACAACTAGGGTTAGCGTCAGGACAAGTAGGGTTAGCGTCAGGACAACTAGGGTTAGAGTCAGGACAAGTAGGGTTAGCGTCAGGACAACTAGGGTTAGCATCAGGACAACCTGGGTTAGCGTCAGGACAACTAGGGTTAGCGTCAGGACAAGTAGGGTTAGCGTCAGGACAACTAGGGTTAGCGTCAGGACAACAAGGGTTAGCGTCAGGACAACTAGGGTTAGCATCAGGACAACTAGGGTTAGCGTCAGGACAACTAGGGTTAGCGTCAGGACAACTAGGGTTAGCTTCAGGACAACTAGGGTTAGCGTCAGGACAACTAGGGCTAGCGTCAGGACAAGTAGGGTTAGCGTCAGGACAAGTAGGGTTAGCGTCAGGACAACTAGGGTTAGCGTCACGACAACTAGGGTTAGCGTCAGGACATCTAGGGTTAGCGTCAGGACAACTAGGGTTAGCGTCAGGACAACTAGGGTTAGCGTCAGGACAAGTAGGGTTAGCGTCAGGACAACTAGGGTTAGCGTCAGGACAAGTAGGGTTAGCGTCAGGACAAGTAGGGTTAGCGTGAGGACAACTAGGGTTAGCGTCAGGACAACTAGTGTTAGCGTCAGGACAACTAGGGTTAGCGTCAGGACAACTAGGGTTAGCGTCAGGACAACTAGGGTTAGCGTCAGGACAAGTAGGGTTAGCGTCAGGACAAGTAGGGTTAGCGTCAGGACAAGTAGGGTTAGCGTCAGGACAAGTAGGGTTAGCGTCAGGACAACTAGGGTTAGCGTCAGGACAACTAGGGTTAGCCTCAGGACAAGTAGGGTTAGCGTCAGGACAACTAGGGTTAGCGTCAGGACAAGTAGGGTTAGCTTCAGGACAACTAGGGTTAGCTTCAGGACAAGTAGGGTTAGCGTCAGGACAACTCGGGTTAGCGTCAGGACAACTCGGGTTAGCGTCAGGACAACTCCGGTTAGCGTCAGGACAACTCGGGTTAACGTCAGGACAACTAGGGTTAGCGTCAGGACAACTCGGGTTAGCTTCAGGACAACTCGGGTTAGCGTCAGGACAACTAGGGTTAGCGTCAGGACAAGTAGGGTTAGCGTCAGGACAACTAGGGTTAGCGTCAGGACAACTAGGGTTAGCGTCACGACAACTAGGGTTAGCATCAGGACAACTAGGGGTAGCGTCAGGACAAGTAGGGTTAGCGTCAGGACAACTAGGGTTAGCGTCAGGACAAGTAGGGTTAGCGTCAGGACAAGTAGGGTTAGCGTCAGGACAACTAGGGTTAGCGTCAGGACAACTAGGGTTAGCTTCAGGACAAGTAGGGTTAGCGTCAGGACAACTAGGGTTAGCGTCAGGACAACTAGGGTTAGCGTCAGAACAACTAGGGTTAGCGTCAGGACAACTAGGGTTAGCATCAGGACAACTAGGGTTAGCGTCAGGACAACTAGGGTTAGCGTCAGGAAAACTAGGGTTAGCGTCAGGACAAGTAGGGTTAGCGTCAGGACAAGTAGGGTTAGCGTCAGGACAACTAGGGTTAGCGTCAGGACAACTAGGGTTAGCGTCAGGACAACTAGGGTTAGCGTCAGGACAAGTAGGGTTAGCGTCAGGACAACTAGGTTTAGCGTCAGGACAACTAGGGTTAGCGTCAGGACAAGTAGGGTTAGCGTCAGGACAACTAGGGTTAGCGTCAGGACAAGTAGGGTTAGCTTCAGGACAACTAGGGTTAGCTTCAGGACAAGTAGGGTTAGCGTCAGGACAACTAGGGTTAGCGTCAGGACATCTAGGGTTAGCGTCAGGACAAGTAGGGTTAGCGTCAGGACAACTAGGGTTAGCATCAGGAAAAGTAGGGTTAGCGTCAGGACAACTAGGGTTAGCGTCAGGACAACTAGGGTTAGCGTCAGGACAAGTAGGGTTAGCGTCAGGACAAGTAGGGTTAGCGTCAGGACAACTAAGGTTAGCGTCAGGACAACTAGGGTTAGCGTCAGGACAAGTAGGGTTAGCATCAGGACAACTAGGGTTAGCGTCAGGACAACTAGGGTTAGCGTCAGGACAACTAGGGTTAGCGTCAGGACAATTAGGGTTAGCGTCAGGACAACTCGGGTTTGCGTCAGGACAACTCGGGTTAGCGTCAGGACAACTCGGGTTAGCGTCAGGACAACTCGGGTTAGCCTCAGGAAAACTCGAGTTAGCGTCAGGACAACTCGGGTTAGCGTCAGGACAACTCGGGTTAGCGTCAGGACACCTTGGGTTAGCGTCAGGACAACTCGGTTTAGCGTCAGGACAACTCGGGTTAGCGTCAGGACAACTCGGGTTAGCGTCAGGACAAGTAGGGTTAGCGTCAGGACAACTAGGTTTAGCGTCAGGACAACTAGGGTTAGCGTCAGGACAAGTAGGGTTAGCGTCAGGACAAGTAGGGTTAGCGTCAGGACAAGTAGGGTTAGCGTCAGGACAAGTAGGTTTAGCGTCAGGACAAGTAGGGTTAGCGTCAGGACAAGTAGGGTTAGCGTCAGGACAACTAGGGTTAGCATCAGGACAACTAGGGTTAGCGTCAGGACAACTAGGGTTAGCATCAGGACAAGTAGGGTTAGCGTCAGGACAACTAGGGTTAGCGTCAGGACAAGTAGGGTTAGCTTCAGGACAAGTAGGGTTAGCTTCAGGACAAGTAGGGTTAGCGTCAGGACATCTCGGGTTAGCGTCAGGACAACTCGGGTTAGCGTCAGGACAACTCGGGTTAACGTCAGGACAACTAGGGTTAGCGTCAGGACAACTCGGGTTAGCTTCAGGACAACTCGGGTTAGCGTCAGGACAACTAGGGTTAGCGTCAGGACAAGTAGGGTTAGCGTCAGGACAACTAGGGTTAGCGTCAGGACAACTAGGGTTAGCGTCAGAACAACTAGGGTTAGCGTCAGGACAAGTAGGGTTAGCGTCAGGACAACTAGGGTTAGCGTCAGGACAACTAGGGTTAGCGTCAGGACAAGTAGGGTTAGCGTCAGGACAACTAGGGTTAGCATCAGGACAACCTGGGTTAGCGTCAGGACAACTAGGGTTAGCGTCAGGACAACTAGGGTTAGCGTCAGGACAACTAGGGTTAGCGTCAGGACAACAAGGGTTAGCGTCAGGACAACTAGGGTTAGCATCAGGACAACTAGGGTTAGCGTCAGGACAACTAGGGTTAGCATCAGGACAACTAGGGTTAGCTTCAGGACAACTAGGGTTAGCGTCAGGACAACTAGGGCTAGCGTCAGGACAAGTAGGGTTAGCGTCAGGACAAGTAGGGTTAGCGTCAGGACAACTAGGGTTAGCGTCACGACAACTAGGGTTAGCGTCAGGACATCTAGGGTTAGCGTCAGGACAAGTAGGGTTAGCGTCAGGACAAGTAGGGTTAGCGTCAGGACAACTAGGGTTAGCATCAGGACAAGTAGGGTTAGCGTCAGGACAACTAGGGTTAGCGTCAGGACAAGTAGGGTTAGCTTCAGGACAACTAGGGTTAGCTTCAGGACAAGTAGGGTTAGCGTCAGGACAACTCGGGTTAACGTCAGGACAACTAGGGTTAGCGTCAGGACAACTCGGGTTAGCTTCAGGACAACTCGGGTTAGCGTCAGGACAACTAGGGTTAGCGTCAGGACAAGTAGGGTTAGCGTCAGGACAACTAGGGTTAGCGTCAGGACAACTATGGTTAGCGTCACGACAACTAGGGTTAGCATCAGGACAACTAGGGTTAGCGTCAGGACAAGTAGGGTTTGCGTCAGGACAACTAGGGTTAGCGTCAGGACAAGTAGGGTTAGCGTCAGGACAAGTAGGGTTAGCGTCAGGACAAGTAGGGTTAGCGTCAGGACAACTAGGGTTAGCTTCAGGACAAGTAGGGTTAGCGTCAGGACAACTAGGGTTAGCGTCAGGACAACTAGGGTTAGCGTCAGGACAACTAGGGTTAGCGTCAGGACAAGTAGGGTTAGCGTCACGACAAGTAGGGTTAGCGTCAGGACAACTAGGGTTAGCGTCAGGACAACTAGGGTTAGCGTCAGGACAACTAGGGTTAGCGTCAGGACAACTAGGGTTAGCGTCAGAACAACTAGGGTTAGCGTCAGGACAACTAGGGTTAGCGTCAGGACAACTAGGGTTAGCATCAGGACAACTAGGGTTAGCGTCAGGACAACTAGGGTTAGCGTCAGGAAAACTAGGGTTAGCGTCAGGACAAGTAGGGTTAGCGTCAGGACAAGTAGGGTTAGCGTCAGGACAACTAGGGTTAGCGTCAGGACAACTAGGGTTAGCGTCAGGACAACTAGGGTTAGCTTCAGGACAAGTAGGGTTAGCGTCAGGACAACTAGGTTTAGCGTCAGGACAACTAGGGTTAGCGTCAGGACAAGTAGGGTTAGCGTCAGGACAAGTAGGTTTAGCGTCAGGACAAGTAGGGTTAGCGTCAGGACAAGTAGGGTTAGCGTCAGGACAACTAGGGTTAGCGTCAGGACAACTAGGGTTAGCGTCAGGACAAGTAGGGTTAGCGTCAGGACAACTAGGGTTAGCGTCAGGACAAGTAGGGTTAGCTTCAGGACAACTAGGGTTAGCTTCAGGACAAGTAGGGTTAGCGTCAGGACAACTAGGGTTAGCGTCAGGACATCTAGGGTTAGCGTCAGGACAAGTAGGGTTAGCGTCAGGACAACTAGGGTTAGCGTCAGGAAAAGTAGGGTTAGCGTCAGGACAACTAGGGTTAGCGTCAGGACAACTAGGGTTAGCGTCAGGACAACTAGGGTTAGCGTCAGGACAAGTAGGGTTAGCGTCAGGACAACTAAGGTTAGCGTCAGGACAAGTAGGGTTAGCATCAGGACAACTAGGGTTAGCGTCAGGACAACTAGGGTTAGCGTCAGGACAACTAGGGTTAGCGTCAGGACAATTAGGGTTAGCGTCAGGACAACTCGGGTTTGCGTCAGGACAACTCGGGTTAGCGTCAGGACAACTCGGGTTAGCGTCAGGACAACTCGGGTTAGCCTCAGGAAAACTCGAGTTAGCGTCAGGACAACTCGGGTTAGCGTCAGGACAACTCGGGTTAGCGTCAGGACAACTTGGGTTAGCGTCAGGACAAATCGGTTTAGCGTCAGGACAACTCGGGTTAGCGTCAGGACAACTCGGGTTAGCGTCAGGACAACTAGGGTTAGCGTCAGGACAACTAGGGTTAGCGTCAGGACAACTCGGGTTAGCGTCAGGACAACTAGGGTTAGCGTCAGGATAACTCGGGTTAGCTTCAGGACAACTCGGGTTAGCGTCAGGACAACTAGGGTTAGCGTCAGGACAAGTAGGGTTAGCGTCAGGACAAGTAGGGTTAGCGTCAGGACAACTAGGGTTAGCGTCAGGACAACTAGGGTTAGCTTCAGGACAAGTAGGTTTAGCGTTAGGACAACTAGGGTTATCGTCAGGACAACTAGAGTTAGCGTCAGGACAAGTAGGGTTAGCGTCACGACAAGTAGGGTTAGCGTCAGGACAACTAGGGTTAGCATCAGGACAACTAGGGTTAGCGTCAGGACAACTAGGGTTAGCGTCAGGACAACTAGGGTTAGCGTCAGAACAACTAGGGTTAGCGTCAGGACAACTAGGGTTAGCGTCAGGACAACTAGGGTTAGCGTCAGGACAACTAGGGTTAGCGTCAGGAAAACTAGGGTTAGCGTCAGGACAAGTAGGGTTAGCGTCAGGACAAGTAGGGTTAGCGTCAGGACAACTAGGGTTAGCGTCAGGACAACTAGGGTTGCCGTCAGGACAACTAGGGTTAGCGTCAGGACAAGTAGGGTTAGCGTCAGGACAACTAGGTTTAGCGTCAGGACAACTAGGGTTAGCGTCAGGACAAGTAGGGTTAGCGTCAGGACAACTAGGGTTAGCGTCAGAACAACTAGGGTTAGCGTCAGGACAACTAGGGTTAGCGTCAGGACAACTAGGGTTAGCGTCAGGACAACTAGGGTTAGCGTCAGGAAAACTAGGGTTAGCGTCAGGACAAGTAGGGTTAGCGTCAGGACAAGTAGGGTTAGCGTCAGGACAACTAGGGTTAGCGTCAGGACAACTAGGGTTGCCGTCAGGACAACTAGGGTTAGCGTCAGGACAAGTAGGGTTAGCGTCAGGACAACTAGGTTTAGCGTCAGGACAACTAGGGTTAGCGTCAGGACAAGTAGGGTTAGCGTCAGGACAAGTAGGGTTAGCGTCAGGACAAGTAGGGTTAGCGTCAGGACAAGTAGGTTTAGCGTCAGGACAAGTAGGGTTAGCGTCAGGACAAGTAGGGTTAGCGTCAGGACAACTAGGGTTAGCGTCAGGACAACTAGGGTTAGCGTCAGGACAACTAGGGTTAGCGTCAGGACAAGTAGGGTTAGCGTCAGGACAACTAGGGTTAGCGTCAGGACAAGTAGGGTTAGCTTCAGGACAACTAGGGTTAGCTTCAGGACAAGTAGGGTTAGCGTCAGGACAACTCGGGTTAGCGTCAGGACAACTCGGGTTAGCGTCAGGACAACTCGGGTTAGCGTCAGGACAACTCGGGTTAACGTCAGGACAACTAGGGTTAGCGTCAGGACAACTCGGGTTAGCTTCAGGACAACTCGGGTTAGCGTCAGGACAACTGGGGTTAGCGTCAGGACAAGTAGGGTTAGCGTCAGGACAACTAGGGTTAGCGTCAGGACAACTAGGGTTAGCGTCAGGACAACTAGGGTTAGCGTCAGGACAACTAGGGTTAGCTTCAGGACAACTAGGGTTAGCGTCAGGACAACTAGGGCTAGCGTCAGGACAAGTAGGGTTAGCGTCAGGACAAGTAGGGTTAGCGTCAGGACAACTAGGGTTAGCGTCACGACAACTAGGGTTAGCGTCAGGACATCTAGGGTTAGTGTCAGGACAACTAGGGTTAGCGTCAGGACAACTAGGGTTAGCGTCAGGACAAGTAGGGTTAGCGTCAGGACAACTAGGGTTAGCGTCAGGACAAGTAGGGTTAGCGTCAGGACAAGTAGGGTTAGCGTGAGGACAACTAGGGTTAGCGTCAGGACAACTAGTGTTAGCGTCAGGACAACTAGGGTTAGCGTCAGGACAACTAGGGTTAGCGTCAGGACAACTAGGGTTAGCGTCAGGACAAGTAGGGTTAGCGTCAGGACAAGTAGGGTTAGCGTCAGGACAAGTAGGGTTAGCGTCAGGACAACTAGGGTTAGCGTCAGGACAACTAGGGTTAGCGTCAGGACAACTAGGGTTAGCGTCAGGACAACTAGGGTTAGCATCAGGACAAGTAGGGTTAGCGTCAGGACAAGTAGGGTTAGCGTGAGGACAACTAGGGTTAGCGTCAGGACAACTGGGGTTAGCGTCAGGACAAGTAGGGTTAGCGTCAGGACAACTAGGGTTAGCGTCAGGACAACTAGGGTTAGCGTCAGAACAACTAGGGTTAGCGTCAGGACAAGTAGGGTTAGCGTCAGGACAAGTAGGGTTAGCGTCAGGACAAGTAGGGTTAGCGTCAGGACAAGTAGGGTTAGCGTCAGGACAACTAGGGTTAGCGTCAGGACAACCTGGGTTAGCGTCAGGACAACTAGGGTTAGCGTCAGGACAAGTAGGGTTAGCGTCAGGACAACTAGGGTTAGCGTCAGGACAACTAGGGTTAGCGTCAGGACAACAAGGGTTAGCGTAAGAACAACAACGGTTAGCGTCAGGACAACTAGGGTTAGCTTCAGGACATCTAGGGTTAGCGTCAGGACAACTAGGGCTAGCGTCAGGACAAGTAGGGTTAGCGTCAGGACAAGTAGGGTTAGCGTCAGGACAACTAGGGTTAGCGTCACGACAACTAGGGTTAGCGTCAGGACATCTAGGGTTAGCATCAGGACAACTAGGGTTAGCGTCAGGACAACTAGGGTTAGCGTCAGGACAAGTAGGGTTAGCGTCAGGACAACTAGGGTTAGCGTCAGGACAAGTAGGGTTAGCGTCAGGACAAGTAGGGTTAGCGTCAGGACAAGTAGGGTTAGCGTCAGGACAACTAGTGTTAGCGTCAGGACAACTAGGGTTAGCGTCAGGACAACTAGGGTTAGCGTCAGGACAACTAGGGTTAGCGTCAATACAAGTAGGGTTAGCGTCAGGACAAGTAGGGTTAGCGTCAGGACAAGTAGGGTTAGCGTCAGGACAAGTAGGGTTAGCGTCAGGACAAGTAGGGTTAGCGTCAGGACAACTAGGGTTAGCGTCAGGACAACTAGGGTTAGCATCAGTACAAGTAGGGTTAGCGTCAGGACAACTAGGGTTAGCGTCAGGACAAGTAGGGTTAGCTTCAGGACAACTAGGGTTAGCTTCAGGACAAGTAGGGTTAGCGTCAGGACAACTCGGGTTAGCGTCAGGACAACTCGGGTTAGCGTCAGGACAACTCGGGTTAGCGTCAGGACAACTCGGGTTAACGTCAGAACAACTAGGGTTAGCGTCAGGACAACTCGGGTTAGCTTCAGGACAACTCGGGTTAGCATCAGGACAACTAGGGTTAGCGTCAGGACAACTAGGGTTAGCGTCAGAACAACTAGGGTTAGCGTCAGGACAAGTAGGGTTAGCGTCAGGACAACTAGGGTTAGCGTCAGGACAACTAGGGTTAGCGTCAGGACAAGTAGGGTTAGCGTCAGGACAACTAGGGTTAGCATCAGGACAACCTGGGTTAGCGTCAGGACAACTAGGGTTAGCGTCAGGACAAGTAGGGTTAGCGTCAGGACAAGTAGGGTTAGCGTCAGGACAACTAGGGTTAGCGTCAGGACAACAAGGGTTAGCGTCAGGACAACTAGGGTTAGCATCAGGACAACTATGGTTAGCGTCAGGACAACTAGGGTTAGCGTCAGGACAACTAGGGTTAGCTTCAGGACAACTAGGGTTAGCGTCAGGACAACTAGGGCTAGCGTCAGGACAAGTAGGGTTAGCGTCAGGACAAGTAGGGTTAGCGTCAGGACAACTAGGGTTAGCGTCACGACAACTAGGGTTAGCGTCAGGACATCTAGGGTTAGTGTCAGGACAACTAGGGTTAGCGTCAGGACAACTAGGGTTAGCGTCAGGACAAGTAGGGTTAGCGTCAGGACAACTAGGGTTAGCGTCAGGACAAGTAGGGTTAGCGTCAGGACAAGTAGGGTTAGCGTGAGGACAACTAGGGTTAGCGTCAGGACAACTAGTGTTAGCGTCAGGACAACTAGGGTTTGCGTCAGGACAACTAGGGTTAGCGTCAGGACAACTAGGGTTAGCGTCAGGACAACTAGGGTTAGCGTCAGGACAAGTAGGGTTAGCGTCAGGACAACTAGGGTTAGTGTCAGGACAACTAGGGTTAGCGTAAGGACAACTAGGGTTAGCGTCAGGACAACTAGGGTTAGCGTCAGGACAAGTAGGGTTAGCATCAGGACAAGTAGGGTTAGCGTCAGGACAAGTAGGGTTAGCGTCAGGACAAGTAGGGTTAGCGTCAGGACAAGTAGGGTTAGCGTCAGGACAAGTAGGGTTAGCTTCAGGACAACTAGGGTTAGCGTCAGGACAACTAGGGTTAGCGTCAGGACAACTAGGGTTAGCGTCAGGACAACTAGGGTTAGCGTCAGGACAACTAGGGTTAGCATCAGGACAATTAGGGTTAGCGTCAGGACATCTAGGGTTAGCGTCAGGACAAGTACGGTTAGCGTCAGGACAACTAGGGTTAGTGTCAGGACAACTAGGGTTAGCGTAAGGACAACTAGGGTTAGCGTCAGGACAACTAGGGTTAGCGTCAGGACAAGTAGGGTTAGCATCAGGACAAGTAGGGTTAGCGTCAGGACAAGTAGGGTTAGCGTCAGGACAAGTAGGGTTAGCGTCAGGACAAGTAGGGTTAGCGTCAGGACAACTAGGGTTAGCGTCAGGACAACTAGGGTTAGTATCAGGACAACTAGGGTTAGCGTCAGGACATCTAGGGTTAGCGTCAGGACATCTATGGTTAGCGTCAGGACAACTAGGGTTAGCGTCAGGACAACTAGGGTTAGCGTCAGGACAACTAGGGTTAGCGTCAGGACAACTAAGGTTACCATCAGGACAACTAGGGTTAGCGTCAGTACATATAGGGTTAGCGTCAGGACAAGTAGGGTTAGCGTCAGGACAAGTAGGGTTAGTGTCAGGACAACTAGGGTTAGCGTAAGGACAACTAGGGTTAGCGTCAGGACAACTAGGGTTAGCGTCAGGACAAGTAGGGTTAGCATCAGGACAAGTAGGGTTAGCGTCAGGACAAGTAGGGTTAGCGTCAGGACAAGTAGGGTTAGCGTCAGGACAAGTAGGGTTAGCGTCAGGACAACTAGGGTTAGCGTCAGGACAACTAGGGTTAGTATCAGGACAACTAGGGTTAGCGTCAGGACATCTAGGGTTAGCGTCAGGACAACTAGGGTTAGCGTCAGGACATCTATGGTTAGCGTCAGGACAACTAGGGTTAGCGTCAGGACAACTAGGGTTAGCGTCAGGACAACTAGGGTTAGCGTCAGGACAACTAAGGTTAGCGTCAGGACAACTAGGGTTAGCGTCAGTACATCTAGGGTTAGCGTCAGGACAAGTAGGGTTAGCGTCAGGACAAGTAGGGTTAGCGTCAGGACAACTAGGGTTAGCGTCAGGACAACTAGGGTTAGCGTCAGGACAAGTAGGGTTAGCGTCAGGACAAGTAGGGTTAGCGTCAGGACAACTAGGGTTAGCATCAGGACAAGTAGGGTTAGCGTCAGGACAAGTAGGGTTAGCGTCAGGACAACTAGGGTTAGCGTCAGGACAACTAGGGTTAGCGTCAGGACATCTATGGTTAGCGTCAGGACAACTAGGGTTAGCGTCAGGACAACTAGGGTTAGCTTCAGGACAAGTAGGGTTAGCGTCAGGACAACTAGGGTTAGCGTCAGGACAACAAGGGTTAGCGTCAGGACAAGTAGATTTAGCATCAGGACAAGTAGAGTTAGCGTCAGGACAACTAGGGTTAGCTTCAGGACAAGTAGGGTTAGCGTCAGGACAAGTAGGGTTAGCGTCAGGACAACTAGGGTTAGCGTCAGGACAACTAGGGTTAGCGTCAGGACAAGTAGGGTTAGCGTCACGACAAGTAGGGTTAGCGTCAGGACAACTAGGGTTAGCGTCAGGACAACTAGGGTTAGCGTCAGGACAAGTAGGGATAGCGTCAGGACAACTAAGGTTAGCGTCAGCACAACTAGGGTTAGCGTCAGGACAAGTAGGGTTAGCGTCAGGACAACTAGGGTTAGCATCGGGACAACTAGGGTTAGCGTCAGGACAACTCGTGTTAGCGTCAGGACAATTAGGTTTAGCGTCAGGACAACTCGGGTTAGCATCAGGACAACTCAGGTTAGCGTCAGGACAACTCGGGTTAGCGTCAGGACAACTCGGGTTAGCGTCAGGACAACTCGGGTTAGCGTCAGGACAACTCGAGTTAGCGTCAGGACAACTCGGGTTAGCGTCAGGACAACTCGGGTTAGCGTCAGGACAACTCGGGTTAGCGTCAGGACAACTTGGGTTAGCGTCAGGACAACTCGGGTTAGCATCAGGACAACTCGGGTTAGCGTCAGGACAACTAGTATTAGCGTCAGGACAACTCGGGTTAGCGTCAGGACAACTCGGGTTAGCGTCAGGACAACTAGGGTTAGCGTCAGGACAACTAGGGTTAGCGTCAGGACAAGTAGGGTTAGCGTCAGGACAAGTAGGGTTAGCGTCAGGACAACTAGGGTTAGCGTCAGGACAACTAGGGTTAGCGTCAGGACAACTGGGGTTAGCGTCAGGACAACTAGGGTTAGCGTCAGGACAACTAGGGTTAGCGTCAGGACAACTAGGGTTAGCGTCAGGACAACTAGGGTTAGTGTCAGGACAACTCGGGTTAGCGTCAGGACAACTCGGGTTAGCGTCAGGACAACTCGGGTTAGCGTCAGGACAACTCGGGTTAGCGTCAGGACAATTTGGGTTAGCGTCAGGACAACTCGGGTTAGCGTCAGGACAACTCGGGTTAGCGTCAGGACAACTCGGGTTAGCGTCAGGACAACTCGGGTTAGCGTCAGGACAACTTAGGTTAGCGTCAGGACAACTCGGGTTAGCGTCAGGACAAATCGGGTTAGCGTCAGGACAACTAGGGTTAGCGTCAGGACAACTCGGGTTAGCGTCAGGACAACTAGGGTTAGCATCAGGACAAGTAGGGTTAGCGTCAGGACAACTAGGGTTAGCGTCAGGATAACTAGGGTTAGCGTCAGGACAACTAGGGTTAGCGTCAGGACAACTAGGGTTAGCGTCAGGACAACTAGGGTTAGCGTCAGGACAACTAGGGTTAGCGTCAGGACAACTAGGTTTAGCGTCAGGACAAGTAGGGTTAGCATCAGGACAACTAGGGTTAGCGTCAGGACAACTAGGGTTAGCGTCAGGACAACTAGGGTTAGCGTCAGCACAACTAGGGTTAGCGTCAGGACAACTAGGGTTAGCGTCAGGACAACTAGGGTTACCGTTAGGACAACTAGGGTTAGCGTCAGGACAACTAGGGTTAGCGTCAGGACAACTAGGGTTAGCGTCAGGACAACTAGGGTTAGCGTCAGGACATCTAGGGTTAGCGTCAGGAAAACTAGGGTTAGCGTGAGGACAACTAGGGTTAGCGTCAGGACAACTAGGGTTAGCGTCAGGACAAGTAGGGTTAGCGTCAGGACAACTAGGGTTAGCGTCAGGACAAGTAGGGTTAGCGTCAGGACAACTAGGGTTAGCGTCAGGACAACTAGGGTTAGCGTCAGAACAAGTAGGGTTAGCGTCAGGACAAGTAGGCTTAGCGTCAGGACAACTAGGGTTAGCGTCAGGACAACTAGGGTTAGCGTCAGGACAAGTAGGGTTAGCGTCAGGACAACTAGGGTTAGCGTCAGGACAACTAGGGTTAGCGTCAGGACAAGTAGGGTTAGCGTCAGGACAACTAGGGTTAGCGTCAGGTCAAGTAGGGTTAGCGTCAGGACAACTAGGGTTAGCGTCAGGACAACTAAGGTTAGCGTCAGGACAACTAGGGTTAGCGTCAGGACAACTAGGGTAAGCGTCAGGACAACTAGGGTTAGCGTCAGGACTACTAGGGTTAGCTTCAGGACAACTAGGGTTAGCGTCAGGACAACTAGGGTTAGCGTCAGGAAAACTAGGGTTAGCGTCAGGACAACTCGGGTTAGCGTCAGGACAACTCGGGTTAGCGTCAGGACAACTCGGGTTAGCATCAGGACAACTAGGGTTAGCGTCAGGACAACTAGGGTTAGCGCCAGGACAACTAGGGTTAGCGCCAGGACAACTAGGGTTAGCGCCAGGACAACTAGGGTTAGCGCCAGGACAACTAGGGTTAGCGCCAGGACAACTAGGGTTAGCGCCAGGACAACTAGGGTTAGCGCCAGGACAACTAGGGTTAGCGCCAGGAAAACTAGGGTTAGCGCCAGGACAACTAGGGTTAGCGCCAGGACAACTAGGGTTAGCGCCAGGACAAATAGGGTTAGCATCAGGACAACTAGGGTTAGCACCAGGACAACTAGGGTTAGCGCCAGGACAGCTAGGGTTAGCGTCAGGACAACTAGGGTTAGCGTCAGGACAGCTAGGGTTAGCGTCAGGACAGCTAGGGTTAGCGTCAGGACAACTAGGGTTAGCGCCAGGACAACTAGGGTTAGCGCCAGGACAACTAGGGTTAGCGTCAGGACATCTAGGGTTAGCGTCAGGACAACTAGGGTAAGCATCAGGACAAGTAGGGTTAGCGTCAGGACAACTAGGGTTAGCGTCAGGACAACTAGGGTAAGCGTCAGGACAACTAGGGTTAGCATCAGGACAACTAGGGTTAGCGTCAGGACAACTAGGGATAGCGTCAGGACAACTAGGGATAGCGTCAGGACAACTAGGGTTAGCGTCAGGACAACTAGGGTTAGCGTCAGGACAACTAGGGTTAGCGTCAGGACAACTAGGGTTAGCGTCTGGACAACTAGGGTTAGCGTCAGGACAACTAGGGTTAGCCTCAGGACAACTAGGGTTAGCGTCGGGACAACTAGGGTTAGCATCAGGACAACTAGGGTTAGCGTCAGGACAACTAGGGTTAGCGTCAGGACAACTAGCGTTAGCGTCACGACAACTAGGGTTAGCGTCAGGACAACTAGGGTTATCGTCACGACAACTAGGGTTAGAGTCAGGACAATTAGGGTTAGCGTCAGGACAACTAGGGTTAGCGTCAGGACAACTAGGGTTAGCGTCAGGACAACTAGGGTTATCGTCAGGACAACTAGGGTTAGCGTCAGGACAACTAGGGTTAGCGTCACGACAACTAGGGTTAGCGTCAGGACAACTAGGGTTAGCGTCAGGACAACTAGGGTTAGCGTCAGGACAACTAGGGTTAGCGTCACGACAACTAGGGTTAGCGTCAGGACAACTAGTGTTAGCGTCACGACAACTAGGGTTAGCGTCAGGACAACTAGGGTTAGCGTCACGACAACTAGGGTTAGCGTCAGGACAACTAGGGTTAGCGTCAGGACAACTAGGGTTAGCGTCAGGACAACTAGGGTTAGCGTCACGACAACTAGGGTTAGCGTCAGGACAACTAGGGTTAGCGTCAGGACAACTAGGGTTAGCGTCAGGACAACTAGGGTTAGCGTCAGGACAACTAGGGTTAGCGTCACGACAACTAGGGTTAGCGTCAGGACAACTAGGGTTAGCGTCAGGACAACTAGGGTTAGCGTCACGACAACTAGGGTTAGCGTCAGGACACCTAGGGTTATCGTCACGACAACTAGGGTTAGCGTCAGGACAACTAGGGTTAGCTTCAGGACAACTAGGGTTAGCGTCAGGACAACTAGGGTTAGCGTCAGGACAACTAGGGTTAGCGTCAGGAGAACTAGGGTTAGCGTCACGACAACTAGGGTTAGCGTCAGGACAACTAGGGTTAGCGTCAGGACAACTAGGGTTAGCGTCACAACTAGGGGTAGCATCAGGACAACTAGGGTTAGCGTCACTACAACTAGGGTTAGCGTCAGGACAACTAGGGTTAGCGTCAGGACAACTAGGGTTAGCGTCAGGACAACTAGGGTTAGCGTCAGGACAACTAGGGTTAGCGTCACAACTAGGGTTAGCATCAGGACAACTAGGGTTAGCGTCACGACAACTAGGGTTAGCGTCAGGACAACTATGGTTAGCGTCAGGACAACTAGGGTTAGCGTCAGGACAACTAGGGTTAGCGTCAGGACGACTAGGGTTAGCGTCACGACAACTAGGGTTAGCGTCAGGACAACTAGGGTTAGCGTCACGACAACTAGGGTTAGCGTCACGACAACTAGGGTTAGCGTCAGGACAACTAGGGTTAGCGTCAGGACAACTAGGGTTAGCGTCACGACAACTAGGGTTAGCGTCAGGACAACTAGGGTTAGCGTCACGACAACTAGGGTTAGCGTCAGGACAACTAGGGTTAGCGTCAGGACATATAGGGTTAGCGTCAGGACAACTAGGGTTAGCGTCACGACAACTAGGGTTAGCGTCAGGACACCTAGGGTTAGCGTCACGACAACTAGGGTTAGCGTCAGGACAACTAGGGTTAGCTTCAGGACAACTAGGGTTAGCGTCAGGACAACTAGGGTTAGCGTCAGGACAACTAGGGTTAGCGTCAGGACAACTAGGGTTAGCGTCACGACAACTAGGGTTAGCGTCAGGACACCTAGGGTTAGCGTCACGACAACTAGGGTTAGCGTCAGGACAAATCGGGTTAGCGTCAGGACAACTAGGGTTAGCGTCAGGATATCTCGGGTTAGCGTCAGGACAACTAGGGTTAGCATCAGGACAAGTAGGGTTAGCGTCAGGACAACTAGGGTTAGCGTCAGGACAACTAGGGTTAGCGTCAGGACAAGTAGGGTTAGCGTCAGGACAACTAGGGTTAGCGTCAGGACAACTAGGGTTAGCGTCAGGACAACTAGGGTTAGCGTCAGGACAACTAGGTTTAGCGTCAGGACAAGTAGGGTTAGCATCAGGACAACTAGGGTTAGCGTCAGGACAACTAGGGTTAGCGTCAGGACAAGTAGGGTTAGCGTCAGGACAACTAGGGTTAGCGTCAGGACAACTAGGGTTAGCGTCAGGACAACTAGGGTTAGCGTCAGGACAACTAGGGTTAGCGTCAGGACAACTAGGGTTACCGTTAGGACAACTAGGGTTAGCGTCAGGACAACTAGGGTTAGCGTCAGGACAACTAGGGTTAGCGTCAGGACATCTAGGGTTAGCGTCAGGACAACTAGGGTTAGCGTGAGGACAACTAGGGTTAGCGTCAGGACAACTAGGGTTAGCGTCAGGACAACTAGGGTTAGCGTCAGGACAACTAGGGTTAGCGTCAGGACAAGTAGGTTTAGCGTCAGGACAACTAGGGTTAGCGTCAGGACAACTAGGGTTAGCGTCAGAACAAGTAGGGTTAGCGTCAGGACAAGTAGGCATAGCGTCAGGACAACTAGGCTTAGCGTCAGGACAACTAGGGTTAGAGTCAGGACGAGTAGGGTTAGCGTCAGGACAACTAGGGTTAGCGTCAGGACAACTAGGGTTAGCGTCAGGACAAGTAGGGTTAGCGTCAGGACAACTAGGGTTAACGTCAGGAAAAGTAGGGTTAGCGTCAGGACAACTAGGGTTAGCGTCAGGACAACTAGGGTTAGCATCAGGACAACTAGGGTTAGCGTCAGGACAACTAGGGTTAGCGTCAGGACAACTAGGGTTAGCGTCAGGACTACTAGGGTTAGCTTCAGGACAACTAGGGTTAGCGTCAGGACAACTAGGGTTAGCGTCGGGACAACTAGGGTTAGCGTCAGGACAACTCGGGTTAGCGTCAGGACAACTCGGGTTAGCGTCAGGACAACTCGGGTTAGCATCAGGACAACTAGGGTTAGCGTCAGGACAACTAGGGTTAGCGCCAGGACAACCAGGGTTAGCGCCAGGACAACTAGGGTTAGCGCCAGGACAACTAGGGTTAGCGCCAGGACAACTAGGGTTAGCGCCAGGACAACTAGGGTTAGCGCCAGGACAACTAGGGTTAGCACCAGGACAACTAGGGTTAGCGCCAGGACAACTAGGGTTAGCGCCAGGACAACTAGGGTTAGCGTCAGGACAAGTAGGGTTAGCGTCAGGACAACTAGGGTTAGCGTCAGGACAACTAGGGTTAGCGTCAGAACAAGTAGGGTTAGCGTCAGGACAAGTAGGCTTAGCGTCAGGACAACTAGGGTTAGCGTCAGGACAACTAGGGTTAGCGTCAGGACAAGTAGGGTTAGCGACAGGACAACTAGGTTAGCGTCAGGACAACTAGGGTTAGCGTCAGGACAAGTTGGGTTAGCGTCAGGACAACTAGGGTTAGCGTCAGGACAAGTAGGGTTAGCGTCAGGACAACTAGGGTTAGCATCAGGACAACTAGGGTTAGCATCAGGACAACTAGGGTTAGCGTCAGGACAACTAGGGTTAGCGTCAGGACAACTAGGGTTAGCGTCAGGACTACTAGGGTTAGCTTCAGGACAACTAGGGTTAGCATCAGGACAACTAGGGTTAGCGTCAGGACAACTAGGGTTAGCGTCAGGACAACTCGGGTTAGCGTCAGGACAACTCGGGTTAGCTTCAGGACAACTCGGGTTAGCATCAGGACAACTCGGGTTAGCATCAGGACAACTAGGGTTAGCGCCAGGACAACTAGGGTTAGCACCAGGACAACTAGGGTTAGCGCCAGGACAACTAGGGTTAGCGTCAGGACAAGAAGGGTTAGCGTCAGGACAACTAGGGTTAGCGTCAGGACAACTAGGGTTAGCGTCAGAACAAGTAGGGTTAGCGTCAGGACAAGTAGGCTTAGCGTCATGACAACTAGGGTTAGCATCAGGACAACTAGGGTTAGCGTCAGGACAAGTAGGGTTAGCGTCAGGACAACTAGGGATAGCGTCAGGACAACTAGGGTTAGCGTCA
Organism: Phyllobates terribilis; assembly: GCF_046119375.1. Taxonomy (NCBI): domain Eukaryota; kingdom Metazoa; phylum Chordata; class Amphibia; order Anura; family Dendrobatidae; genus Phyllobates; species Phyllobates terribilis. The sequence continues at coordinate 111,454 of NW_027364494.1, read as the reverse complement.
GGACAAGTAGGGTTAGCGTCAGGACAACTAGGGTTAGCGTCAGGACAAGTAGGGTTAGCGTCAGGACAACTAGGGTTAGCGTCAGGACAACTAGGGTTAGCATCAGGACAACTAGGGTTAGCGTCAGGACAACTAGGGTTAGCGTCAGGACAACTAGGGTTAGCGTCAGGACTACTAGGGTTAGCTTCAGGACAACTAGGGTTAGCGTCAGGACAACTAGGGTTAGCATCAGGACAACTAGGGTTAGCGTCAGGACAACTCGGGTTAGCATCAGGACAACTAGGGTTAGCGGCAGGACAACTAGGGTTAGCGCCAGGACAACTAGGGTTAGCGCCAGGACAACTAGGGTTAGTGAAAGGACAACTAGGGTTAGCGCCAGGACAACTAGGGTTAGCGCCAGGACAACTAGGGTTAGCACCAGGACAACTAGGGTTAGCGCCAGGACAACTAGGGTTAGCGCCAGGACAACTAGGGTTAGCGCCAGGACAACTAGGGTTAGCGCCAGGAAAACTAGGGTTAGCGCCAGGACAACTAGGGTTAGCGCCAGGACAAATAGGGTTAGCATCAGGACAACTAGGGTTAGTGCCAGGACAACTAGGGTTAGCGCCAGGACAGCTAGGGTTAGCGTCAGGACAACTAGGGTTAGCGTCAGGACAGCTAGGGTTAGCGTCAGGACAGCTAGGGTTAGCGTCAGGACAACTAGGGTTAGCGTCAGGACAACTAGGGTTAGCGTCAGGACAACTAGGGTAAGCGTCAGGACAACTAGGGTTAGCGTCAGGACAACTAGGGTTAGCGTCAGGACAACTAGGGTTAGAGCCAGGACAACTAGGGTTAGCGCCAGGACAACTAGGGTTAGCGCCAGGACAACTAGGGTTAGCGCCAGGACAACTAGGGTTAGCGCCATTACAACTAGGGTTAGCGCCAGGACAACTAGGGTTAGCGCCAGGACAACTAGGGTTAGCGCCAGGACAACTAGGTTTAGCGCCAGGACAACTAGGGTTAGCGCCAGGACAACTAGGGTTAGCTCCAGGACAACTAGGGTTAGCGTCAGGACAACTAGGGTTAGTGTCAGGACAACTAGGGTTAGCGTCAGGACAACTTGGGTTAGCGTCAGGACAACTAGGGTAAGCGTCAGGACAACTAGGGTTAGCTTCAGGACAACTAGGGTTAGCGTCAGGACAACTAGGGTTAGCATCAGGACAACTAGGGTTAGCGCCAGGACAACTAGGGTTAGCGCCAGGACAACTAGGGTAAGCATCAGGACAACTAGGGTTAGCGCCAGGACAACTAGGTTTAGCGCCAGGACAACTAGGGTTAGCGCCAGGACAACTAGGGTTAGCTCCAGGACAACTAGGGTTAGCGTCAGGTCAACTAGGGTTAGCGTCAGGACAACTAGGGTTAGCGTCAGGACAACGAGGGTTAGCGTCAGGATAACTAGGGTAAGCGTCAGGACAACTAGGGTTAGCTTCAGGACAACTAGGGTTAGCTTCAGGACAACTAGGGTTAGCGTCAGGACAACTAGGGTTAGCGCCAGGACAACTAGGGTTAGCGCCAGGACAACTAGGGTTAGCGCCAGGACAACTAGGGTTAGCGTCAGGACAACTAGGGTTAGCGTCAGGACAACTAGGGTAAGCGTCAGGACAACTAGGGTTAGCGTCAGGACAACTAGGGTTAGCGTCAGGACAACTAGGGTAAGCGTCAGGACAACTAGGGTTAGCGTCAGGAGAACTAGGGTTAGCGTCAGGACAACTAGGGATAGCGTCAGGACAACTAGGGTTAGCGTCAGGACAACTAGGGCTAGCGTCAGGACAACTAGGGTTAGCGTCGGTACAACTAGGTTTAGCGTCAGGACAACTAGGGTTAGCCTCAGGACAACTAGGGTTAGCGTCAGGACAACTAGGGTTAGCGTCAGGACAACTAGGGTTAGCATCAGGACAACTAGGGTTAGCGTCAGGACAACTAGGGTTAGCGTCAGGACAAATAGGGTTAGCGTCACGACAACTAGGGTTAGCGTCAGGACAACTAGGGTTATCGTCACGACAACTAGGGTTAGAGTCAGGACAACTAGGGTTAGCGTCAGGACAACTAGGGTTAGCGTCACAACTAGGGTTAGCATCAGGACAACTAGGGTTAGCGTCACGACAACTAGGGTTAGCGTCAGGACAACTAGGGTTAGCGTCAGGACAACTAGGGTTAGCGTCAGGACAACTAGGGTTAGCGTCACGACAACTAGGGTTAGCGTCAGGACAACTAGGGTTAGCGTCACGACAACTAGGGTTAGCGTCAGGACAACTAGGGTTAGCGTCACGACAACTAGGGTTAGCGTCAGGACAACTAGGGTTAGCGTCAGGACAACTAGGGTTAGCGTCACGACAACTAGGGTTAGCGTCAGGACAACTAGGGTTAGCGTCAGGACAACTAGGGTTAGCGTCAGGACAACTAGGGTTAGCGTCACGACAACTAGGGTTAGCGTCACGACAACTAGGGTTAGCGTCAGGACGACTAGGGTTAGCGTCAGGACATATAGGGTTAGCGTCAGGACAACTAGGGTTAGCGTCACGACAACTAGGGTTAGCGTCAGGACACCTAGGGTTAGCGTCACGACAACTAGGGTTAGCGTCAGGACAACTAGGGTTAGCTTCAGGACAACTAGAGTTAGCGTCAGGACAACTAGGGTTAGCGTCAGGACAACTAGGGTTAGCGTAAGGACAACTAGGGTTAGCGTCAGGACAACTAGGGTTAGCGTCACGACAACTAGGGTTAGCGTCAGGACACCTAGGGTTATTGTCAAGACAACTAGGGTTAGCGTCAGGACAACTAGGGTTAGCGTCAGGACAACTAGGGTTAGCGTCAGGACAACTAGGGTTAGCGTCAGGACAACTAGGGTTAGCATCAGGACAACTAGGGTTAGCGTCAGGACAACTCGGGTTAGCGTCAGGACAACTCGGGTTAGCGTCAGGACAACTCGGGATAGCGTCAGGACAACTCGGGTTAGCGTCAGGACAACTCGGGTTAGCATCAGGACAACTAGGGTTAGCGTCAGGACAACTAGGGTTAGCGCCAGGACAACTAGGGTTAGCGCCAGGACAACTAGGGTTAGCGCCAGGACAACTAGGGTTAGCGCCAGGACAACTAGGGTTAGCGCCAGGACCACTAGGGTTAGCACCAGGACAACTAGGGTTAGCGCCAGGACAACTAGGGTTAGCGCCAGGACAACTAGGGTTAGCGCCAGGACAACTAGGGTTAGCGCCAGGAAAACTAGGGTTAGCACCAGGACAACTAGGGTTAGCGTCAGGACAACTAGGGTTAGCGCCAGGACAACTAGGGTTAGCATCAGGACAACTAGGGTTAGTGCCAGGACAACTAGGGTTAGCGCCAGGACAGCTAGGGTTAGCGTCAGGACAACTAGGGTTAGCGTCAGGACAACTAGGGTTAGCATCAGGACAGCTAGGGTTAGCGTCAGGACAACTAGGGTTAGCGCCAGGACAACTAGGGTTAGCGCCAGGACAGCTAGGGTTAGCGTCAGGACAACTAGGGTTAGCGTCAGGACAACTAGGGTTAGCGTCAGGACAACTAGGGTTAGAGCCAGGACAACTAGGGTTAGCGCCAGGACAACTAGGGTTAGCTCCAGGACAACTAGGGTTAGCACCAGGACAACTAGGGTTAGCGTCAGGACAACTAGGGTTAGCGCCAGGACAACTAGGTTTAGCGCCAGGACAACTAGGGTTAGCGCCAGGACAACTAGGGTTAGCTCCAGGACAACTAGGGTTAGCGTCAGGACAACTAGGGTTAGCGTCAGGACAACTAGGGTTAGCGTCAGGACAACTAGGGTTAGCGTCAGGACATCTAGGGTTAGCGTCAGGACAGCTAGGGTTAGCGTCAGGACAACTAGGGTTAGCGTCAGGACAACTAGGGTTAGCGTCAGGACAACTAGGGTTAGCGCCAGGACAACTAGGGTTAGCGCCAGGACAACTAGGGTTAGCGTCAGGACAACTAGGGTTAGCGTCAGGACAACTAGGGTAAGCGTCAGGACAACTAGGGTTAGCGTCAGGACAACTAGGGTTAGCGTCAGGACAACTAGGGTTAGCGTCAGGACTACTAGGGTAAGCGTCAGGACAACTAGGGTTAGCGTCAGGACAACTAGGGTTAGCGTCAGGACAACTAGGGATAGCGTCAGGACAACTAGGGTTAGCGTCAGGACAACTAGGGTTAGCGTCGGGACAACTAGGGTTAGCCTCAGGACAACTAGGGTTAGCGTCGGGACAACTAGGGTTAGCATCAGGACAACTAGGGTTAGCGTCAGGACAACTAGGGTTAGCGTCAGGACAACTAGGGTTAGCATCAGGACAACTAGCGTTAGCGTCACGACAACTAGTGTTAGCGTCAGGACAACTAGGGTTAGCGTCACGACAACTAGGGTTAGAGTCAGGACAACTAGGGTTAGCGTCAGGACAACTAGGGTTATCGTCAGGACAACTAGGGTTAGCGTCAGGACAACTAGGGTTAGCGTCACGAGAACTAGGGTTAGCGTCAGGACAACTAGGGTTAGCGTCAGGACAACTAGGGTTAGCGTCACAACTAGGGTTAGCATCAGGACAACTAGGGTTAGCGTCACGACAACTAGGGTTAGCGTCAGGACAACTAGGGTTAGCGTCAGGACAACTAGGGTTAGCGTCAGGACAACTAGGGTTAGCGTCACGACAACTAGGGTTAGCGTCAGGACAACTAGGGTTAGCGTCACGACAACTAGGGTTAGCGTCAGGACAACTAGGGTTAGCGTCACGACAACTAGGGTTAGCGTCAGGACAACTAGGGTTAGCGTCAGGACAACTAGGGTTAGCGTCAGGACAACTAGGGTTAGCGTCACGACAACTAGGGTTAGCGTCAGGACAACTAGGGTTAGCGTCAGGACAACTAGGGTTAGCGTCACGACAACTAGGGTTAGCGTCAGGACAAATAGGGTTAGCGTCAGGACAACTAGGGTTAGCGTCAGGACAACTAGGGTTAGCGCCAGGACAACTAGGGTTAGCGCCAGGACAACTAGGGTTAGCGTCAGGACAACTAGGGTTAGCGTCAGGACAACTAGGGTAAGCGTCAGGACAACTAGGGTTAGCGTCAGGACAACTAGGGTTAGCGTCAGGACAACTAGGGTTAGCGTCAGGACTACTAGGGTAAGCGTCAGGACAACTAGGGTTAGCGTCAGGACAACTAGGGTTAGAGTCAGGACAACTAGGGTTAGCGTCAGGACAACTAGGGTTATCGTCAGGACAACTAGGGTTAGCGTCAGGACAACTAGGGTTAGCGTCACGAGAACTAGGGTTAGCGTCAGGACAACTAGGGTTAGCGTCAGGACAACTAGGGTTAGCGTCACAACTAGGGTTAGCATCAGGACAACTAGGGTTAGCGTCACGACAACTAGGGTTAGCGTCAGGACAACTAGGGTTAGCGTCAGGACAACTAGGGTTAGCGTCAGGACAACTAGGGTTAGCGTCACGACAACTAGGGTTAGCGTCAGGACAACTAGGGTTAGCGTCACGACAACTAGGGTTAGCGTCAGGACAACTAGGGTTAGCGTCACGCCAACTAGGGTTAGCGTCAGGACAACTAGGGTTAGCGTCAGGACAACTAGGGTTAGCGTCAGGACAACAAGGGTTAGCGTCACGACAACTAGGGTTAGCGCCAGGACAACTAGGGTTAGCGCCAGGACAACTAGGGTTAGCGCCAGGACAACTAGGGTTAGCGCCAGGACAACTAGGGTTAGCGCCAGGACCACTAGGGTTAGCACCAGGACAACTAGGGTTAGCGCCAGGACAACTAGGGTTAGCGCCAGGACAACTAGGGTTAGCGCCAGGACAACTAGGGTTAGCGCCAGGACAACTAGGGTTAGCGCCAGGAAAACTAGGGTTAGCACCAGGACAACTAGGGTTAGCGTCAGGACAACTAGGGTTAGCGCCAGGACAACTAGGGTTAGCATCAGGACAACTAGGGTTAGTGCCAGGACAACTAGGGTTAGCGCCAGGACAGCTAGGGTTAGCGTCAGGACAACTAGGGTTAGCGTCAGGACAACTAGGGTTAGCATCAGGACAGCTAGGGTTAGCGTCAGGACAACTAGGGTTAGCGCCAGGACAACTAGGGTTAGCGCCAGGACAGCTAGGGTTAGCGTCAGGACAACTAGGGTTAGCATCAGGACAACTAGGGTTAGCGTCAGGACAACTAGGGTTAGAGCCAGGACAACTAGGGTTAGCGCCAGGACAACTAGGGTTAGCTCCAGGACAACTAGGGTTAGCACCAGGACAACTAGGGTTAGCGTCAGGACAACTAGGGTTAGCGCCAGGACAACTAGGTTTAGCGCCAGGACAACTAGGGTTAGCGCCAGGACAACTAGGGTTAGCTCCAGGACAACTAGGGTTAGCGTCAGGACAACTAGGGTTAGCGTCAGGACAACTAGGGTTAGCGTCAGGACAACTAGGGTTAGCGTCAGGACATCTAGGGTTAGCGTCAGGACAGCTAGGGTTAGCGTCAGGACAACTAGGGTTAGCGTCAGGACAACTAGGGTTAGCGTCAGGACAACTAGGGTTAGCGCCAGGACAACTAGGGTTAGCGCCAGGACAACTAGGGTTAGCGTCAGGACAACTAGGGTTAGCGTCAGGACAACTAGGGTAAGCGTCAGGACAACTAGGGTTAGCGTCAGGACAACTAGGGTTAGCGTCAGGACAACTAGGGTTAGCGTCAGGACTACTAGGGTAAGCGTCAGGACAACTAGGGTTAGCGTCAGGACAACTAGGGTTAGCGTCAGGACAACTAGGGATAGCGTCAGGACAACTAGGGTTAGCGTCAGGACAACTAGGGTTAGCGTCGGGACAACTAGGGTTAGCCTCAGGACAACTAGGGTTAGCGTCGGGACAACTAGGGTTAGCATCAGGACAACTAGGGTTAGCGTCAGGACAACTAGGGTTAGCGTCAGGACAACTAGGGTTAGCATCAGGACAACTAGCGTTAGCGTCACGACAACTAGTGTTAGCGTCAGGACAACTAGGGTTAGCGTCACGACAACTAGGGTTAGAGTCAGGACAACTAGGGTTAGCGTCAGGACAACTAGGGTTATCGTCAGGACAACTAGGGTTAGCGTCAGGACAACTAGGGTTAGCGTCACGAGAACTAGGGTTAGCGTCAGGACAACTAGGGTTAGCGTCAGGACAACTAGGGTTAGCGTCACAACTAGGGTTAGCATCAGGACAACTAGGGTTAGCGTCACGACAACTAGGGTTAGCGTCAGGACAACTAGGGTTAGCGTCAGGACAACTAGGGTTAGCGTCAGGACAACTAGGGTTAGCGTCACGACAACTAGGGTTAGCGTCAGGACAACTAGGGTTAGCGTCACGACAACTAGGGTTAGCGTCAGGACAACTAGGGTTAGCGTCACGACAACTAGGGTTAGCGTCAGGACAACTAGGGTTAGCGTCAGGACAACTAGGGTTAGCGTCAGGACAACTAGGGTTAGCGTCACGACAACTAGGGTTAGCGTCAGGACAACTAGGGTTAGCGTCAGGACAACTAGGGTTAGCGTCACGACAACTAGGGTTAGCGTCAGGACAAATAGGGTTAGCGTCAGGACAACTAGGGTTAGCGTCAGGACAACTAGGGTTAGCGCCAGGACAACTAGGGTTAGCGCCAGGACAACTAGGGTTAGCGTCAGGACAACTAGGGTTAGCGTCAGGACAACTAGGGTAAGCGTCAGGACAACTAGGGTTAGCGTCAGGACAACTAGGGTTAGCGTCAGGACAACTAGGGTTAGCGTCAGGACTACTAGGGTAAGCGTCAGGACAACTAGGGTTAGCGTCAGGACAACTAGGGTTAGAGTCAGGACAACTAGGGTTAGCGTCAGGACAACTAGGGTTATCGTCAGGACAACTAGGGTTAGCGTCAGGACAACTAGGGTTAGCGTCACGAGAACTAGGGTTAGCGTCAGGACAACTAGGGTTAGCGTCAGGACAACTAGGGTTAGCGTCACAACTAGGGTTAGCATCAGGACAACTAGGGTTAGCGTCACGACAACTAGGGTTAGCGTCAGGACAACTAGGGTTAGCGTCAGGACAACTAGGGTTAGCGTCAGGACAACTAGGGTTAGCGTCACGACAACTAGGGTTAGCGTCAGGACAACTAGGGTTAGCGTCACGACAACTAGGGTTAGCGTCAGGACAACTAGGGTTAGCGTCACGCCAACTAGGGTTAGCGTCAGGACAACTAGGGTTAGCGTCAGGACAACTAGGGTTAGCGTCAGGACAACAAGGGTTAGCGTCACGACAACTAGGGTTAGCGTCAGGACAACTAGGGTTAGCGTCAGGACAACTAGGGTTAGCGTCAGGACAACTAGGGTTAGCGTCACGACAACTAGGGTTAGCGTCAGGACAACTAGGGTTAGCGTCAGGACATATAGGGTTAGCGTCAGGACAACTAGGGTTAGCGTCACGACAACTAGGGTTAGCGTCACGACAACTAGGGTTAGCGTCACGACAACTAGGGTTAGCGTCAGGACAACTAGGGTTAGCGTCAGGACAACTAGGGTTAGCATCACGACAACTAGGGTTAGCGTCAGGACAACTAGGGTTAGCGTCAGGACAACTAGGGTTAGCGTCAGGACAACTAGGGTTAGCGTCACGACAACTAGGGTTAGCGTCAGGACACCTAGGGTTAGCGTCACGACAACTAGGGTTAGCGTCAGGACAACTAGGGTTATCGTCAGGACAACTAGGGTTAGCGTCAGGACAACTAGGGTTAGCGTTAGGACAACTAGGGTTAGCGTCAGGACAACTAGGTTTAGCGTCAGGACAACTAGGGTTAGCGTCGGGACAACTAGGGTTAGCGTCGGGACAACTAGGGTTAGCGTCAGGACAACTAGGGTTAGCGTCGGGACAACTAGGGTTAGCGTCAGGACAACTGGGGTTAGCGTCGGGACAACTAGGGTTAGCGTCAGGACAACTAGGGTTAGCGTCAGGACAACTAGGGTTAGCGTCAGGATAACTAGGGTTTGCATCGGGACAACTAGGGTTAGCGTCGGGACAACTAGGGTTAGCGTCAGGACAACTAGGGTTAGCGTCAGGACAACTAGGGTTAGCGTCACGACAACTAGGGTTAGCGTCAGGACAACTAGGGTTAGCGTCAGGACAACTAGGGTTAGCGTCAGGACAACTAGGGTTAGCGTCACGACAACTAGGGTTAGCGTCAGGACAACTAGGGTTAGCGTCACGACAACTAGGGTTAGCGTCAGGACAACTAGGGTTAGCGTCAGGACAACTAGGGTTAGCGTCAGGACAACTAGGGTTAGCGTCAGGACAACTAGAGTTAGCGTCAGGACAACTAGGGTTAGCGTCAGGACAACTAGGGTTAGCGTCAGGACAACTAGGGTTAGAGCCAGGACAACTAGGGTTAGCGCCAGGACAACTAGGGTTAGTGCCAGGACAACTAGGGTTAGCGCCAGGACAACTAGGGTTAGCGCCATTACAACTAGGGTTAGCGCCAGGACAACTAGGGTTAGCGCCAGGACAACTAGGGTTAGCGCCAGGACAACTAGGTTTAGCGCCAGGACAACTAGGGTTAGCGCCAGGACAACTAGGGTTAGCTCCAGGACAACTAGGGTTAGCGTCAGGACAACTAGGGTTAGCGTCAGGACAACTAGGGTAAGCGTCAGGACAACTAGGGTTAGCGTCAGGACAACTAGGGTAAGCGTCAGGACAACTAGGGTTAGCGTCAAGACAACTAGGGTAAGCGTCAGGACAACTAGAGTTAGCGTCAGGACTACTAGGGTTAGCGTCAGGACAACTAGGGTTAGCTCCAGGACAACTAGGGTTAGCGTCAGGACAACTAGGGTTAGCGTCAGGACAACTAGGGTTAGCGTCAGGACAACTAGGGTTAGCGTCACGACAACTAGGGTAAGCGTCAGGACAACTAGGGTTAGCGTCAGGACAACTAGGGTTAGCGTCAGGACAACTAGGGTTAGCGTCACAACTAGGGTTAGCATCAGGACAACTAGGGTTAGCGTCACGACAACTAGGGTTAGCGTCAGGACAACTAGGGTTAGCGTCAGGACAACTAGGGTTAGCGTCAGGACAACTAGGGTTAGCGTCACGACAACTAGGGTTAGCGTCAGGACAACTAGGGTTAGCGTCACGACAACTAGGGTTAGCGTCAGGACAACTAGGGTTAGCGTCACGACAACTAGGGTTAGCGTCAGGACAACTAGGGTTAGCGTCAGGACAACTAGGGTTAGCGTCAGGACAACTAGGGTTAGCGTCACGACAACTAGGGTTAGCGTCAGGACAACTAGGGTTAGCGTCAGGACAACTAGGGTTAGCGTCACGACAACTAGGGTTAGCGTCAGGACAAATAGGGTTAGCGTCAGGACAACTAGGGTTAGCGTCAGGACAACTAGGGTTAGCGCCAGGACAACTAGGGTTAGCGCCAGGACAACTAGGGTTAGCGTCAGGACAACTAGGGTTAGCGTCAGGACAACTAGGGTAAGCGTCAGGACAACTAGGGTTAGCGTCAGGACAACTAGGGTTAGCGTCAGGACAACTAGGGTTAGCGTCAGGACTACTAGGGTAAGCGTCAGGACAACTAGGGTTAGCGTCAGGACAACTAGGGTTAGAGTCAGGACAACTAGGGTTAGCGTCAGGACAACTAGGGTTATCGTCAGGACAACTAGGGTTAGCGTCAGGACAACTAGGGTTAGCGTCACGAGAACTAGGGTTAGCGTCAGGACAACTAGGGTTAGCGTCAGGACAACTAGGGTTAGCGTCACAACTAGGGTTAGCATCAGGACAACTAGGGTTAGCGTCACGACAACTAGGGTTAGCGTCAGGACAACTAGGGTTAGCGTCAGGACAACTAGGGTTAGCGTCAGGACAACTAGGGTTAGCGTCACGACAACTAGGGTTAGCGTCAGGACAACTAGGGTTAGCGTCACGACAACTAGGGTTAGCGTCAGGACAACTAGGGTTAGCGTCACGCCAACTAGGGTTAGCGTCAGGACAACTAGGGTTAGCGTCAGGACAACTAGGGTTAGCGTCAGGACAACAAGGGTTAGCGTCACGACAACTAGGGTTAGCGTCAGGACAACTAGGGTTAGCGTCAGGACAACTAGGGTTAGCGTCAGGACAACTAGGGTTAGCGTCACGACAACTAGGGTTAGCGTCAGGACAACTAGGGTTAGCGTCAGGACATATAGGGTTAGCGTCAGGACAACTAGGGTTAGCGTCACGACAACTAGGGTTAGCGTCACGACAACTAGGGTTAGCGTCACGACAACTAGGGTTAGCGTCAGGACAACTAGGGTTAGCGTCAGGACAACTAGGGTTAGCATCACGACAACTAGGGTTAGCGTCAGGACAACTAGGGTTAGCGTCAGGACAACTAGGGTTAGCGTCAGGACAACTAGGGTTAGCGTCACGACAACTAGGGTTAGCGTCAGGACACCTAGGGTTAGCGTCACGACAACTAGGGTTAGCGTCAGGACAACTAGGGTTATCGTCAGGACAACTAGGGTTAGCGTCAGGACAACTAGGGTTAGCGTTAGGACAACTAGGGTTAGCGTCAGGACAACTAGGTTTAGCGTCAGGACAACTAGGGTTAGCGTCGGGACAACTAGGGTTAGCGTCGGGACAACTAGGGTTAGCGTCAGGACAACTAGGGTTAGCGTCGGGACAACTAGGGTTAGCGTCAGGACAACTGGGGTTAGCGTCGGGACAACTAGGGTTAGCGTCAGGACAACTAGGGTTAGCGTCAGGACAACTAGGGTTAGCGTCAGGATAACTAGGGTTTGCATCGGGACAACTAGGGTTAGCGTCGGGACAACTAGGGTTAGCGTCAGGACAACTAGGGTTAGCGTCAGGACAACTAGGGTTAGCGTCACGACAACTAGGGTTAGCGTCAGGACAACTAGGGTTAGCGTCAGGACAACTAGGGTTAGCGTCAGGACAACTAGGGTTAGCGTCACGACAACTAGGGTTAGCGTCACGACAACTAGGGTTAGCGTCAGGACAACTAGGGTTAGCGTCACGACAACTAGGGTTAGCGTCAGGACAACTAGGGTTAGCGTCAGGACAACTAGGGTTAGCGTCAGGACAACTAGGGTTAGCGTCAGGACAACTAGAGTTAGCGTCAGGACAACTAGGGTTAGCGTCAGGACAACTAGGGTTAGCGTCAGGACAACTAGGGTTAGAGCCAGGACAACTAGGGTTAGCGCCAGGACAACTAGGGTTAGTGCCAGGACAACTAGGGTTAGCGCCAGGACAACTAGGGTTAGCGCCATTACAACTAGGGTTAGCGCCAGGACAACTAGGGTTAGCGCCAGGACAACTAGGGTTAGCGCCAGGACAACTAGGTTTAGCGCCAGGACAACTAGGGTTAGCGCCAGGACAACTAGGGTTAGCTCCAGGACAACTAGGGTTAGCGTCAGGACAACTAGGGTTAGCGTCAGGACAACTAGGGTAAGCGTCAGGACAACTAGGGTTAGCGTCAGGACAACTAGGGTAAGCGTCAGGACAACTAAGGTTAGCGTCAAGACAACTAGGGTAAGCGTCAGGACAACTAGAGTTAGCGTCAGGACTACTAGGGTTAGCGTCAGGACAACTAGGGTTAGCTCCAGGACAACTAGGGTTAGCGTCAGGACAACTAGGGTTAGCGTCAGGACAACTAGGGTTAGCGTCAGGACAACTAGGGTTAGCGTCACGACAACTAGGGTAAGCGTCAGGACAACTAGGGTTAGCGTCAGGACAACTAGGGTTAGCGTCAGGACAACTAGGGTTAGCGTCAGGACAACTAGAGTTAGAGCCAGGACAACTAGGGTTAGCGCCAGGACAACTAGGGTTAGCGCCAGGACAACTAGGGTTAGCGCCAGGACAACTAGGGTTAGCGCTATTACAACTAGGGTTAGCGCCAGGACAACTAGGGTTAGCGCCAGGACAACTAGGTTTAGCACCAGGACAACTAGGGTTAGCGCCAGGACAACTAGGGTTAGCTCCAGGACAACTAGGGTTAGCGTCAGGACAACTAGGGTTAGCGTCAGGACAACTAGGGTAAGCGTCAGGACAACTAGGGTTAGCGTCAGGACAACTAGGGTAAGCGTCAGGACAACTAGGGTTAGTGTCAAGACAACTAGGGTAAGCGTCAGGACAACTAGAGTTAGCGTCAGGACTACTAGGGTTAGCGTCAGGACAACTAGGGTTAGCTCCAGGACAACTAGGGTTAGCGTCAGGACAACTAGGGTTAGCGTCACGACAACTAGGGTTAGCGTCAGGACAACTAGGGTTAGCGTCAAGACAACTAGGGTTAGCGTCACGACAACTAGGGTTAGCGTCAGGACAACTAGGGTTAGCGTCAGGACAACTAGGGTTAGCGTCAGGACAACTAGGGTTAGCGTCACGACAACTAGGGTTAGCGTCAGGACAACTAGGGTTAGCGTCAGGACATATAGGGTTAGCGTCAGGACAACTAGGGTTAGCGTCACGACAACTAGGGTTAGCGTCAGGACACCTAGGGTTAGCGTCACGACAACTAGGGTTAGCGTCAGGACAACTAGGGTTATCGTCAGGACAACTAGGGTTAGCGTCAGGACAACTAGGGTTAGCGTCAGGACAACTAGGGTTAGCGTCAGGACAACTAGGTTTAGCGTCAGGACAACTAGGGTTAGCGTCAGGACAACTAGGGTTAGCGTCGGGACAACTAGGGTTAGCGTCAGGACAACTAGGGTTAGCGTCGGGACAACTAGGGTTAGCGTCAGGACAACTAGGGTTATCGTCAGGACAACTAGGGTTAGCGTCGGGACAACTAGGGTTAGCGTCAGGACAACTAGGGTTAGCGTCAGGACAACTAGGGTTAGCGTCAGGATAACTAGGGTTAGCATCGGGACAACTAGGGTTAGCGTCGGGACAACTAGGGTTAGCGTCAGGACAACTAGGGTTAGCGTCAGGACAACTAGGGTTAGCGTCACGACATCTAGGGTTAGCATCAGGACAACTAGGGTTAGCGTCAGGACAACTAGGGTTAGCGTCACGACAACTAGGGTTAGCGTCACGACAACTAGGGTTAGCGTCACGACATCTAGGGTTAGCATCAGGACAACTAGGGTTAGCGTCAGGACAACTAGGGTTAGCGTCACGACAACTAGGGTTAGCGTCAGGACAACTAGGGTTAGCGTCAGGACAACTAGGGTTAGCGTCAGGACAACTAGGGTTAGCGTCAGGACAACTAGGGTTAGCGTCAGGACACCTAGGGTTAGCGTCACGACAACTAGGGTTAGCGTCAGGACAACTAGGGTTAGCGTCAGGAAAACTAGGTTTAGCGTCAGGACAACTAGGGTTAGCGTCAGGACAACTAAGGTTAGCGTCAGGACAACTAGGGTTAGCGTCAGGACAACTAGGGTTAGCGTCAAGACAACTAGGGATAGCGTCAGGACAACTAGGGTTAGCGTCAGGACAACTAGGGTTAGCGTCAGGACAACTAGGGTTAGCGTCGGGACAACTAGGGTTAGCGTCAGGACAACTAGGGTTAGCATCAGGAGAACTAGGGTTAGCGTCAGGATAACTAGGGTTAGCATCGGGACAACTAGGGTTAGCGTCGGGACAACTAGGGTTAGCGTCAGGACAACTAGGGTTAGCGTCAGGACAACTAGGGTTAGCGTCACGACAACTAGGGTTAGCGTCAGGACAACTAGGGTTAGCGTCACGACAACTAGGGTTAGCGTCAGGACAACTAGGGTTAGCGTCACGACAACTAGGGTTAGCGTCAGGACAACTAGGGTTAGCGTCAGGACAACTAGGGTTAGCGTCAGGACAACTAGGGTTAGCGTCACGACAACTAGGGTTAGCATCAGGACAACTAGGGTTAGCATCAGGACAACTAGGGTTAGCGTCAGGACAACTAGGGTTAGCGTCACGACAACTAGGGTTAGCGTCCCGACAACTAGGGTTAGCGTCAGGACAACTAGGGTTAGCGTCATGATAACTAGGGTTAGCGTCAGGACAACTAGGGTTAGTGTCAGGACAACTAGGGTTAGCGTCACAACAACTAGGGTTAGCGTCAGGACAACTAGGGTTAGCGTCAGGACAACTAGGGTTAGCGTCAGGACAACTAAGGTTAGCGTCCCGACAACTAGGGTTAGCGTCAGGACAACTAGGGTTAGCATCAGGACAACTAGGGTTAGCGTCAGGACAACTAGGGTTACCGTCAGGACAACTAGGGTTAGCGTCAGGACAACTAGGGTTACCGTCAGGACAACTAGGGTTAGCGTCACGACAACTAGGGTTAGCGTCAGGACAACTAGGGTTAGCGTCAGGACAACTATGGTTAGCGTCAGGACAACTAGGGTTACCGTCAGGACAACTAGGGTTAGCGTCAGGACAACTAGGGTTAGCGTCAGGACAACTAGGGTTAGCTTCAGGACAACTAGGGTTAGCGTCAGGACAACTAGGGTTTGCGTCACGACAACTAGGGTTAGCGTCAGGACAACTAGGGTTAGCGTCAGGACAACTAGGGTTAGCGTCAGGACAACTAGGGTTAGCGTCACGACAACTAGGGTTAGCGTCAGGACAACTAGGGTTAGCGTCACGACAACTAGGGTTAGCGTCAGGACAACTAGGGTTAGCGTCAGGACAACTAGGGTTAGCGTCAGCACAACTAGGGTTACCGTCAGGACAACTAGGGTTAGCGTCAGGACAACTAGGGTTAGCGTCAGGACAACTAGGTTTAGCGTCAGGACAACTAGGGTTAGCATCAGGACAACTAGGGTTAGCGTCAGGACAACTAGGGTTAGCGTCAGGACAACTAGGGTTAGCGTCACGACAACTAGGGTTAGCATCAGGACAACTAGGGTTGGCATCACGACAACTAGGGTTAGCATCAGGACAACTAGGGTTAGCGTCAGGACAACTAGGGTTAGCGTCAGGACAACTAGGGTTAGCGTCAGGACAACTAGGGATAGCATCACGACAACTAGGGTTAGCGTCAGGACAACTAGAGTTAGCGTCACGACAACTAGGGTTAGCGCCAGGACAACTAGGGTTAGCGCCAGGACAAGTAGGTTTAGTGCCAGGACAACTAGGGTTAGCGCCAGGACAACTAGGGTTAGCTCCAGGACAACTAGGGTTAGCGTCAGGACAACTAGGGTTAGCGTCAGGACAACTAGGGTAAGCGTCAGGACAGCTAGGGTTAG
Organism: Phyllobates terribilis; assembly: GCF_046119375.1. Classification (NCBI taxonomy): domain Eukaryota; kingdom Metazoa; phylum Chordata; class Amphibia; order Anura; family Dendrobatidae; genus Phyllobates; species Phyllobates terribilis. The sequence continues at coordinate 95,247 of NW_027364494.1, read as the reverse complement.
CGTCAGGACAACTAGGGTAAGCGTCAGGACAACTAGGGTTAGCGTCAGGACAACTAGGGTAAGCGTCAGGACAACTAGGGTTAGCGTCACGACAACTAGGGTTAGCGTCAGGACAACTAGGGTTAGCGTCACGACAACTAGGGTTAGCGTCAGGACAACTAGGGTTAGCGTCAGGACAACTAGGGTTAGCGTCACGACAACTAGGGTTAGCGTCAGGACAACTAGGGTTAGCGTCAGGACAACTAGGGTTAGCGTCACGACAACTAGGGTTAGCGTCAGGAGAACTAGGGTTAGCGTCAGGACATATAGGGTTAGCGTCAGGACAACTAGGGTTAGCGTCACGACAACTAGGGTTAGCGTCAGGACACCTAGGGTTAGCGTCAGGACAACTAGGGTTAGCGTCAGGACAACTAGGGTTAGCGTCAGGACAACTAGGGTTAGCGTCGGGACAACTAGGGTTAGCGTCAGGACAACTAGGGTTAGCCTCAGGACAACTAGGGTTAGCGTCGGGACAACTAGGGTTAGCATCAGGACAACTAGGGTTAGCGTCAGGACAACTAGGGTTAGCGTCAGGAAAACTAGGGTTAGCGTCAGGACAACTAGCGTTAGCGTCACGACAACTAGGGTTAGCGTCAGGACAACTAGGGTTAGCGTCACGACAACTAGGGTTAGCGTCACGACAACTAGGGTTAGCGTCAGGACAACTAGGGTTAGCCTCAGGACAACTAGGGTTAGCGTCGGGACAACTAGGGTTAGCATCAGGACAACTAGGGTTAGCGTCAGGACAACTAGGGTTAGCGTCAGGAAAACTAGGGTTAGCGTCAGGACAACTAGCGTTAGCGTCACGACAACTAGGGTTAGCGTCAGGACAACTAGGGTTAGCGTCACGACAACTAGGGTTAGAGTCAGGACAACTAGGGTTAGCGTCAGGACAACTAGGGTTAGCGTCAGGACAACTAGGGTTATCGTCAAGACAACTATGGTTAGCGTCAGGACATCTAGGGTTAGCGTCACGACAACTAGGGTTAGCGTCAGGACAACTAGGGTTAGCATCACAACTAGGGTTAGCATCAGGACAACTAGGGTTAGCGTCGGGACAACTAGGGTTAGCGTCAGGACAACTAGGGTTAGCGTCACGACAACTAGGGTTAGCGTCACGACAACTAGGGTTAGCGTCACGACAACTAGGGTTAGCGTCACGACAACTAGGGTTAGCGTCAGGACAACTAGGGTTAGCGTCAGGACAACTAGGGTTAGCGTCAGGACAACTAGGGTTAGCGTCACGACAACTAGGGTTAGCGTCAGGACAACTAGCGTTAGCGTCACGACAACTAGGGTTAGCGTCAGGACAACTAGGGTTAGCGTCACGACAACTAGGGTTAGAGTCAGGACAACTAGGGTTAGCGTCAGGACAACTAGGGTTAGCGTCAGGACAACTAGGGTTAGCGTCAAGACAACTAGGGTTAGCGTCAGGACATCTAGGGTTAGCGTCACGACAACTAGGGTTAGCGTCAGGACAACTAGGGTTAGCATCAGGACAACTAGGGTTAGCGTCGGGACAACTAGGGTTAGCGTCAGGACAACTAGGGTTAGCGTCACGACAACTAGGGTTAGCGTCACGACAACTAGGGTTAGCGTCACGACAACTAGGGTTAGCGTCACGACAACTACCGTTAGCGTCACGACAACTAGGGTTAGCGTCACGACAACTAGGGTTAGCGTCAGGAGAACTAGGGTTAGCGTCACGACAACTAGGGTTAGCGTCAGGACAACTAGGGTTAGCGTCAGGACAACTAGGGTTAGCGTCAGGACAACTAGGGTTAGCGTCACGACAACTAGGGTTAGCGTCACGACAACTAGGGTTAGCGTCAGGACATATAGGGTTAGCGTCAGGACAACTAGGGTTAGCGTCACGACAACTAGGGTTAGCGTCACGACAACTAGGGTTAGCGTCAGGACAACTAGGGTTAGCGTCAAGACAACTAGGGTTAGCGTCACGACAACTAGGGTTAGCGTCAGGACAACTAGGGTTAGCGTCAGGACAACTAGGGTTAGCGTCAGGACAACTAGGGTTAGCGTCACGACAACTAGGGTTAGCGTCAGGACAACTAGGGTTAGCGTCAGGACATATAGGGTTAGCGTCAGGACAACTAGGGTTAGCGTCACGACAACTAGGGTTAGCGTCAGGACACCTAGGGTTAGCGTCACGACAACTAGGGTTAGCGTCAGGACAACTAGGGTTATCGTCAGGACAACTAGGGTTAGCGTCAGGACAACTAGGGTTAGCGTCAGGACAACTAGGGTTAGCGTCAGGACAACTAGGTTTAGCGTCAGGACAACTAGGGTTAGCGTCAGGACAACTAGGGTTAGCGTCGGGACAACTAGGGTTAGCGTCAGGACAACTAGGGTTAGCGTCGGGACAACTAGGGTTAGCGTCAGGACAACTAGGGTTATCGTCAGGACAACTAGGGTTAGCGTCGGGACAACTAGGGTTAGCGTCAGGACAACTAGGGTTAGCGTCAGGACAACTAGGGTTAGCGTCAGGATAACTAGGGTTAGCATCGGGACAACTAGGGTTAGCGTCGGGACAACTAGGGTTAGCGTCAGGACAACTAGGGTTAGCGTCAGGACAACTAGGGTTAGCGTCACGACATCTAGGGTTAGCATCAGGACAACTAGGGTTAGCGTCAGGACAACTAGGGTTAGCGTCACGACAACTAGGGTTAGCGTCACGACAACTAGGGTTAGCGTCACGACATCTAGGGTTAGCATCAGGACAACTAGGGTTAGCGTCACGACAACTAGGGTTAGCGTCAGGACAACTAGGGTTAGCGTCAGGACAACTAGGGTTAGCGTCAGGACAACTAGGGTTAGCGTCAGGACAACTAGGGTTAGCGTCAGGACACCTAGGGTTAGCGTCACGACAACTAGGGTTAGCGTCAGGACAACTAGGGTTAGCGTCAGGAAAACTAGGTTTAGCGTCAGGACAACTAGGGTTAGCGTCAGGACAACTAAGGTTAGCGTCAGGACAACTAGGGTTAGCGTCAGGACAACTAGGGTTAGCGTCAAGACAACTAGGGATAGCGTCAGGACAACTAGGGTTAGCGTCAGGACAACTAGGGTTAGCGTCAGGACAACTAGGGTTAGCGTCGGGACAACTAGGGTTAGCGTCAGGACAACTAGGGTTAGCATCAGGAGAACTAGGGTTAGCGTCAGGATAACTAGGGTGAGCATCGGGACAACTAGGGTTAGCGTCGGGACAACTAGGGTTAGCGTCAGGACAACTAGGGTTAGCGTCAGGACAACTAGGGTTAGCGTCACGACAACTAGGGTTAGCGTCAGGACAACTAGGGTTAGCGTCACGACAACTAGGGTTAGCGTCAGGACAACTAGGGTTAGCGTCACGACAACTAGGGTTAGCGTCAGGACAACTAGGGTTAGCGTCAGGACAACTAGGGTTAGCGTCAGGACAACTAGGGTTAGCGTCACGACAACTAGGGTTAGCATCAGGACAACTAGGGTTAGCATCAGGACAACTAGGGTTAGCGTCAGGACAACTAGGGTTAGCGTCACGACAACTAGGGTTAGCGTCCCGACAACTAGGGTTAGCGTCAGGACAACTAGGGTTAGCGTCATGATAACTAGGGTTAGCGTCAGGACAACTAGGGTTAGTGTCAGGACAACTAGGGTTAGCGTCCCGACAACTAGGGTTAGCGTCAGGACAACTAGGGTTAGCGTCACAACAACTAGGGTTAGCGTCAGGACAACTAGGGTTAGCGTCAGGACAACTAGGGTTAGCGTCAGGACAACTAAGGTTAGCGTCCCGACAACTAGGGTTAGCGTCAGGACAACTAGGGTTAGCATCAGGACAACTAGGGTTAGCGTCAGGACAACTAGGGTTACCGTCAGGACAACTAGGGTTAGCGTCAGGACAACTAGGGTTACCGTCAGGACAACTAGGGTTAGCGTCACGACAACTAGGGTTAGCGTCAGGACAACTAGGGTTAGCGTCAGGACAACTATGGTTAGCGTCAGGACAACTAGGGTTACCGTCAGGACAACTAGGGTTAGCGTCAGGACAACTAGGGTTAGCGTCAGGACAACTAGGGTTAGCTTCAGGACAACTAGGGTTAGCGTCAGGACAACTAGGGTTTGCGTCACGACAACTAGGGTTAGCGTCAGGACAACTAGGGTTAGCGTCAGGACAACTAGGGTTAGCGTCAGGACAACTAGGGTTAGCGTCACGACAACTAGGGTTAGCGTCAGGACAACTAGGGTTAGCGTCACGACAACTAGGGTTAGCGTCAGGACAACTAGGGTTAGCGTCAGGACAACTAGGGTTAGCGTCAGCACAACTAGGGTTACCGTCAGGACAACTAGGGTTAGCGTCAGGACAACTAGGGTTAGCGTCAGGACAACTAGGTTTAGCGTCAGGACAACTAGGGTTAGCATCAGGACAACTAGGGTTAGCGTCAGGACAACTAGGGTTAGCGTCAGGACAACTAGGGTTAGCGTCACGACAACTAGGGTTAGCATCAGGACAACTAGGGTTGGCATCACGACAACTAGGGTTAGCATCAGGACAACTAGGGTTAGCGTCAGGACAACTAGGGTTAGCGTCAGGACAACTAGGGTTAGCGTCAGGACAACTAGGGATAGCATCACGACAACTAGGGTTAGCGTCAGGACAACTAGAGTTAGCGTCACGACAACTAGGGTTAGCGCCAGGACAACTAGGGTTAGCGCCAGGACAAGTAGGTTTAGTGCCAGGACAACTAGGGTTAGCGCCAGGACAACTAGGGTTAGCTCCAGGACAACTAGGGTTAGCGTCAGGACAACTAGGGTTAGCGTCAGGACAACTAGGGTAAGCGTCAGGACAGCTAGGGTTAGCGTCAGGACAACTAGGGTAAGCGTCAGGACAACTAGGGTTAGCGTCAGGACAACTAGGGTAAGCGTCAGGACAACTAGGGTTAGCGTCACGACAACTAGGGTTAGCGTCAGGACAACTAGGGTTAGCGTCACGACAACTAGGGTTAGCGTCAGGACAACTAGGGTTAGCGTCAGGACAACTAGGGTTAGCGTCACGACAACTAGGGTTAGCGTCAGGACAACTAGGGTTAGCGTCAGGACAACTAGGGTTAGCGTCACGACAACTAGGGTTAGCGTCAGGAGAACTAGGGTTAGCGTCAGGACATATAGGGTTAGCGTCAGGACAACTAGGGTTAGCGTCACGACAACTAGGGTTAGCGTCAGGACACCTAGGGTTAGCGTCAGGACAACTAGGGTTAGCGTCAGGACAACTAGGGTTAGCGTCAGGACAACTAGGGTTAGCGTCGGGACAACTAGGGTTAGCGTCAGGACAACTAGGGTTAGCCTCAGGACAACTAGGGTTAGCGTCGGGACAACTAGGGTTAGCATCAGGACAACTAGGGTTAGCGTCAGGACAACTAGGGTTAGCGTCAGGACAACTAGGGTTAGCGTCAGGACAACTAGCGTTAGCGTCACGACAACTAGGGTTAGCGTCAGGACAACTAGGGTTAGCGTCACGACAACTAGGGTTAGAGTCAGGACAACTAGGGTTAGCGTCAGGACAACTAGGGTTAGCGTCAGGACAACTAGGGTTATCGTCAAGACAACTAGGGTTAGCGTCAGGACATCTAGGGTTAGCGTCACGACAACTAGGGTTAGCGTCAGGACAACTAGGGTTAGCGTCACAACTAGGGTTAGCATCAGGACAACTAGGGTTAGCGTCGGGACAACTAGGGTTAGCGTCAGGACAACTAGGGTTAGCGTCACGACAACTAGGGTTAGCGTCACGACAACTAGGGTTAGCGTCACGACAACTAGGGTTAGCGTCACGACAACTAGGGTTAGCGTCAGGACAACTAGGGTTAGCGTCAGGACAACTAGGGTTAGCGTCAGGACAACTAGGGTTAGCGTCACGACAACTAGGGTTAGCGTCAGGACAACTAGCGTTAGCGTCACGACAACTAGGGTTAGCGTCAGGACAACTAGGGTTAGCGTCACGACAACTAGGGTTAGAGTCAGGACAACTAGGGTTAGCGTCAGGACAACTAGGGTTAGCGTCAGGACAACTAGGGTTAGCGTCAAGACAACTAGGGTTAGCGTCAGGACATCTAGGGTTAGCGTCACGACAACTAGGGTTAGCGTCAGGACAACTAGGGTTAGCATCAGGACAACTAGGGTTAGCGTCGGGACAACTAGGGTTAGCGTCAGGACAACTAGGGTTAGCGTCACGACAACTAGGGTTAGCGTCACGACAACTAGGGTTAGCGTCACGACAACTAGGGTTAGCGTCACGACAACTAGGGTTAGCGTCACGACAACTAGGGTTAGCGTCACGACAACTAGGGTTAGCGTCAGGAGAACTAGGGTTAGCGTCACGACAACTAGGGTTAGCGTCAGGACAACTAGGGTTAGCGTCAGGACAACTAGGGTTAGCGTCAGGACAACTAGGGTTAGCGTCACGACAACTAGGGTTAGCGTCACGACAACTAGGGTTAGCGTCAGGACATATAGGGTTAGCGTCAGGACAACTAGGGTTAGCGTCACGACAACTAGGGTTAGCGTCAGGACACCTAGGGTTAGCGTCACGACAACTAGGGTTAGCGTCAGGACAACTAGGGTTAGCGTCAGGACAACTAGGGTTAGCGTCAGGACACCTAGGGTTAGCGTCACGACAACTAGGGTTAGCGTCAGGACAACTAGGGTTATCGTCAGGACAACTAGGGTTAGCGTCAGGACAACTAGGGTTAGCGTCAGGACAACTAGGGTTAGCGTCAGGACAACTAGGGTTAGCGTCACGACAACTAGGGTTAGCGTCAGGACAACTAGGGTTAGCGTCACGACAACTAGGGTTAGCGTCAGGACAACTAGGGTTAGCGTCACAACTAGGGTTAGCGTCAGGACAACTAGGGTTAGCGTCAGGACAACTAGGGTTAGCGTCACAACTAGGGTTAGCATCAGGACAACTAGGGTTAGCGTCACGACAACTAGGGTTAGCGTCAGGACAACTAGGGTTAGCGTCAGGACAACTAGGGTTAGCATCACGACAACTAGGGTTAGCGTCAGGACAACTAGGGTTAGCGTCACGACAACTAGTGTTAGCGTCAGGACAACTAGGGTTAGCGTCACGACAACTAGGGTTAGCGTCAGGACAACTAGGGTTAGCGTCAGGACAACTAGGGTTAGCGTCAGGACAACTAGGGTTAGCGTCAGGACAACTAGGGTTAGCGTCAGGACAACTAGGGTTAGCGTCAGGACAACTAGGGTTAGCGTCACGACAACTAGGGTTAGCATCAGGACAACTAGGGTTAGCGTCAGGACATATAGGGTTAGCGTCAGGACAACTAGGGTTAGCGTCACGACAACTAGGGTTAGCGTCAGGACACCTAGGGTTAGCGTCACGACAACTAGGGTTAGCGTCAGGACAACTAGGGTTAGCTTCAGGACAACTAGGGTTAGAGTCAGGACAACTAGGGTTAGCGTCAGGACAACTAGGGTTAGCGTCAGGACAACTAGGGTTAGCGTCACGACAACTAGGGTTAGCGTCAGGACACCTAGGGTTAGCGTCACGACAACTAGGGTTAGCGTCAGGACAAATCGGGTTAGCGTCAGGACAACTAGGGTTAGCGTCAGGACAACTCGGGTTAGCGTCAGGACAACTAGGGTTAGCATCAGGACAAGTAGGGTTAGCGTCAGGACAACTAGGGTTAGCGTCAGGACAACTAGGGTTAGCGTCAGGACAACTAGGGTTAGCGTCAGGACAAGTAGGGTTAGCGTCAGGACAACTAGGGTTAGCGTCAGGACAAGTAGGTTTAGCGTCAGGACAACTAGGGTTAGCGTCAGGACAACTAGGGTTAGCGTCAGAACAAGTAGGGTTAGCGTCAGGACAAGTAGGCTTAGCGTCAGGACAACTAGGGTTAGCGTCAGGACAACTAGGGTTAGCGTCAGGACAAGTAGGGTTAGCGTCAGGACAACTAGGGTTAGCGTCAGGACAACTAGGGTTAGCGTCAGGACAAGTAGGGTTAGCGTCAGGACAACTAGGGTTAGCGTCAGGACAAGTAGGGTTAGCGTCAGGACAACTAGGGTTAGCGTCAGGACAACTAGGGTTAGCGTCAGGACAACTAGGGTTAGCGTCAGGACTACTAGGGTTAGCTTCAGGACAACTAGGGTTAGCGTCAGGACAACTATTGTTAGCGTCAGGACAACTAGGGTTAGCGTCAGGACAACTCGGGTTAGCGTCAGGACAACTCGGGTTAGCATCAGGACAACTAGGGTTAGCGTCAGGACAACTAGGGTTAGCGCCAGGACAACTAGGGTTAGCGCCAGGACAACTAGGGTTAGCGCCAGGACAACTAGGGTTAGCGCCAGGACAGCTAGGGTTAGCGCCAGGACAACTAGGGTTAGCGCCAGGACAACTAGGGTTAGCACCAGGACAACTAGGGTTAGCGCCAGGACAACTAGGGTTAGCGTCAGGACAAGTAGGGTTAGCGTCAGGACAACTAGGGTTAGCGTCAGGACAACTAGGGTTAGCGTCAGGACAACTAGGGTTAGCGTCAGGACAACTCGGGTTAGCGTCAGGACACCTAGGGTTAGCGTCAGGACAACTAGGGTTAGCGTCAGGACAACTAGGGTTAGCGCCAGGACAACTAGGGTTAGCGCCAGGACAACTAGGGTTAGCGCCAGGACAACTAGGGTTAGCGCCACGACAACTAGGGTTAGCGCCAGGACAACTAGGGTTAGCACCAGGACAACTAGGGTTAGCGCCAGGACAACTAGGGTTAGCGTCAGGACAAGTAGGGTTAGCGTCAGGACAACTAGGGTTAGCGTCAGGACAACTAGCGTTAGCGTCAGAACAAGTAGGGTTAGCGTCAGGACAAGTAGGGTTAGCGTCAGGACAACTAGGGTTAGCGTCAGGACAACTAGGGTTAGCGTCAGGACAACTAGGGTTAGCATCAGGACAACTAGGGTTAGCGTCAGGACAACTAGGGTTAGCGTCAGGACAACTAGGGTTAGCGTCAGGACAACTAGGGTTAGCGCCAGGACAACTAGGGTTAGCATCAGGACAACTAGGGTTAGCGTCAGGACAACTAGGGTTAGCGTCAGGACAACTAGGGTTAGCGTCAGGACTACTAGGGTTAGCTTCAGGACAACAAGGGTTAGCGTCAGGACAACTAGGGTTAGCGTCAGGACAACTCGGGTTAGCGTCAGGACAACTCGGGTTAGCGTCAGGACAACTCGGGTTAGCGTCAGGACAACTCGGGTTAGCGTCAGGACAACTAGGGTTAGCGTCAGGACAACTAGGGTTAGCGCCAGGACAACTAGGGTTAGCGCCAGGACAACTAGGGTTAGCGCCAGGACAACTAGGGTTAGCGCCAGGACAACTAGGGTTAGCGCCAGGACAACTAGGGTTAGCGCCAGGAAAACTAGGGTTAGCGCCAGGACAACTAGGGTTAGCGCCAGGACAAATAGGGTTAGCATCAGGACAACTAGGGTTAGCGCCAGGACAACTAGGGTTAGCGCCAGGACAGCTAGGGTTAGCGCCAGGACAACTAGGGTTAGCGTCAGGACAACTAGGGTTAGCGTCAGGACAGCTAGGGTTAGCGTCAGGACAACTAGGGTTAGCGTCAGGACAACTAGGGTTAGCGTCAGGACAACTAGGGTAAGCGTCAGGACAACTAGGGTTAGCGTCAGGACAACTAGGGTTAGCGTCAGGACAACTAGGGTTAGCGTCAGGACAACTAGGGCTAGAGCCAGGACAACTAGGGTTAGCGCCAGGACAACTAGGGTTAGCGCCAGGACAACTAGGGTTAGCGCCAGGACAACTAGGGTTAGCGCCAGGACAACTAGGGTTAGCGCCATTACAACTAGGGTTAGCGCCAGGACAACTAGGGTTAGCGCCAGGACAACTAGGGTTAGCACCAGGACAACTAGGGTTAGCGCCAGGACAACTAGGGTTAGCTCCAGGACAACTAGGGTTAGCGTCAGGACAACTAGGGATAGCGTCAGGACAACTAGGGTTAGCGTCAGGACAACTAGGGTAAGCGTCAGGACAACTAGGGTTAGCTTCAGGACAACTAGGGTTAGCGTCAGGGCAACTAGGGTTAGCGCCAGGACAACTAGGGTTAGCGCCAGGACAACTAGGGTTAGCGTCAGGACAACTAGGGTTAGCGTCAGGACAACTAGGGTAAGCATCAGGACAACTAGGGTTAGCGCCAGGACAACTAGGGTTAGCGCCAGGACAACTAGGGTTAGCACCAGGACAACTAGGGTTAGCGCCAGGACAACTAGGGTTAGCGCCAGGACAACTAGGGTTAGCGCCAGGACAACTAGGGTTAGCGCCAGTAAAACTAGGGTTAGCGCCAGGACAACTAGGGTTAGCGCCAGGACAACTAGGGTTAGCGCCAGGACAAATAGGGTTAGCATCAGGACAACTAGGGTTAGCGCCAGGAAAGCTAGGGTTAGCGTCAGGACAACTAGGGTTAGCATCAGGACAACTAGGGTTAGCCTCAGGACAGCTAGGGTTAGCGTCAGGACAACTAGGGTTAGCGTCAGGACAACTAGGGTTAGCGTCAGGACAACTAGGGTAAGCGTCAGGACAACTAGGGTTAGCGTCAGGACAACTAGGGTTAGCGTCAGGACAACTAGGGTTAGCGTCAGGACAACTAGGGTTAGAGCCAGGACAACTAGGGTTAGAGCCAGGACAACTAGGGTTAGCGCCAGGACAACTAGGGTTAGCGCCAGGACAACTAGGGTTAGCGCCATTACAACTAGGGTTAGCGCCAGGACAACTAGGGTTAGCGCCAGGACAACTAGGGTTAGCTCCAGGACAACTAGGGTTAGCGTCAGGACAACTAGGGTTAGCGTCAGGACAACTAGGGTTAGCGTCAGGACAACTAGGGTTAGCGTCAGGACAAGTACGGTTAGCGTCAGGACAACTAGGGTTAGCATCAGGACAACTAGGGTTAGCGTAAGGACAACTAGGGTTAGCGTCAGGACAACTAGGGTTAGCATCAGGACAACTAGGGTTAGCGTCAGGACAACTAGGGTTAGCGTCACGACAACTAGGGTTAGCGTCAGGACAACTAGGGTTAGCGTCAGGACAACTAGGGTTAGCGTCACAAGTAGGGTTAGCGTCAGGACAACTAGGGTTAGCGTCACAACAACTAGGGTTAGCGTCAGAACAACTAGGGTTAGCGTCAGAACAACTAGGGTTAGCGTCACGACAACTAGGGTTAGCGTCAGGACAACTAGGGTTAGCGTCACGACAACTAGGGTTAGCGTCAGGACAACTCGGGTTAGCGTCACGACAACTAGGGTTAGCGTCAGGACAACTAGGGTTAGCGTCACGACAACTAGGGTTAGCGTCAGGACAACTAGGGTTAGAGCCAGGATAACTAGGGTTAGCGCCAGGACAACTAGGGTTAGCGCCAGGACAACTAGGGTTAGCGCCAGGACAACTAGGGTTAGCGCCAGGACAACTAGGGTTAGCGCCATTACAACTAGGGTTAGCGCCAGGACAACTAGGGTTAGCGCCAGGACAACAAGGGTTAGCTCCAGGACAACTAGGGTTAGCGTCAGGACAACTAGGGTTAGCGTCAGGACAACTAGGGTTAGCGTCAGGACAACTAGGGTTAGCGTCAGGACAAGTACGTTTAGCGTCAGGACAACTAGGGTTAGCATCAGGACAACTAGGGTTAGCGTCAGGACAACTAGGGTTAGCGTCAGGACAACTAGGGTTAGCGTCAGGACAACTAGGGTTAGCGTCACAAGTAGGGTTAGCGTCAGGACAACTAGGGTTAGCGTCACAACTAGGGTTAGCGTCACAACAACTAGGGTTAGCGTCAGAACAACTAGGGTTAGCGTCAGAACAACTAGGGTTAGCGTCACGACAACTAGGGTTAGCGTCAGGACAACTAGGGTTAGCGTCACGACAACTAGGGTTAGCATCAGGACAACTAGGGTTAGCGTCAGGACAACTAGGGTTAGCGTCACGACAACTAGGGTTAGCGTCAGGACAACTAGGGTTAGCGTCAGGACAACTAGGGTTAGCGTCAGCACAAGTAGGGTTAGCGTCAGGACAACTAGGGTTAGCGTCAGGAAAACTAGGGTTAGCGTCACGACAACTAGGGTTAGCGTCAGGACAACTACTGTTAGCGTCAGGACAACTAGGGTTAGCGTCAGGACAACTAGGGTTAGCGTCACGACAACTAGGGTTAGCGTCACGACAACTAGGGTTAGCGTCAGGACAACTAGGGTTAGCGTCAGGACAACTAGGGTTAGCGTCAGGACAACTAGGGTTAGCGTCACGACAGCTAGGGTTAGCGTCAGGACAGCTAGGGTTAGCGTCAGGACAACTAGGGTTAGCGTCAGGACAGCTAGGGTTAGCGTCAGGACAGCTAGGGTTAGCGTCAGGACAACTAGGGTTAGCGTCAGGACAACTAGGGTTAGCGTCAGGACAACTAGGGTAAGCGTCAGGACAACTAGGGTTAGCGTCAGGACAACTAGGGTTAGCGTCAGGACAACTAGGGTTAGCGTCAGGACAACTAGGGTTAGAGCCAGGACAACTAGGGTTAGCGCCAGGACAACTAGGGTTAGCGCCAGGACAACTAGGGTTAGCGCCAGGACAACTAGGGTTAGCGCCATTACAACTAGGGTTAGCGCCAGGACAACTAGGGTTAGCGCCAGGACAACTAGGGTTAGCACCAGGATAACTAGGTTTAGCGCCAGGACAACTAGGGTTAGCGCCAGGACAACTAGGGTTAGCTCCAGGACAACTAGGGTTAGCGTCAGGACAACTAGGGTTAGCGTCAGGACAACTAGGGTTAGCGTCAGGACAACTAGGGTTAGCGTCAGGACAACTAGGGTAAGCGTCAGGACAACTAGGGTTAGCTTCAGGACAACTAGGGTTAGCGTCAGGACAACTAGGGTTAGCACCAGGACAACTAGGGTTAGCGCCAGGACAACTAGGGTTAGCGCCAGGACAACTAGGGTTAGCGTCAGGACAACTAGGATTAGCGTCAGGACAACTAGGGTAAGCATCAGGACAACTAGGGTTAGCGCCAGGACAACTAGGGTTAGCGCCAGGACAACTAGGGTTAGCGCCAGGACAACTAGGGTTAGCGCCAGGACAACTAGGGTTAGCGCCAGGACAACTAGGGTTAGCGCCAGGAAAACTAGGGTTAGCGCCAGGACAACTAGGGTTAGTGCCAGGACAACTAGGGTTAGCGCCAGGACAAATAGGGTTAGCATCAGGACAACTAGGGTTAGCGCCAGGACAACTAGGGTTAGCACCAGGAAAGCTAGGGTTAGCGTCAGGACAACTAGGGTTAGCGTCAGGACAGCTAGGGTTAGCGTCAGGACAACTAGGGTTAGCGTCAGGACAACTAGGGTTAGCGTCAGGACAACTAGGGTAAGCGTCAGGACAACTAGGCTTAGCGTCAGGACAACTAGGGTTAGCGTCAGGACAACTAGGGTTAGCGTCAGGACAACTAGGGTTAGAGCCAGGACAACTAGGGTTAGCGCCAGGACAACTAGGGTTAGCGCCAGGACAACTAGGGTTAGCGCCATTACAACTAGGGTTAGCGCCAGGACAACTAGGGTTAGCGCCAGGACAACTAGGGTTAGCGCCAGGACAACTAGGTTTAGCGCCAGGACAACTAGGGTTAGCGCCAGGACAACTAGGGTTAGCTCCAGGACAACTAGGGTTAGCGTCAGGACAACTAGGGTTAGCGTCAGGACAACTAGGGTTAGCATCAGGACAAGTACGGTTAGCGTCAGGACAACTAGGGTTAGCATCAGGACAACTAGGGTTAGCGTCAGGACAACTAGGGTTAGCGTCACGACAACTAGGGTTAGCGTCAGGACAACTAGGGTTAGCGTCAGGACAACTAGGGTTAGCGTCAGGACAACTAGGGTTAGCGTCAGGACAACTAGGGTTAGAGCCAGGACAACTAGGGTTAGCGCCAGGACAACTAGGGTTAGTGCCAGGACAACTAGGGTTAGCGCCAGGACAACTAGGGTTAGCGCCATTACAACTAGGGTTAGCGCCAGGACAACTAGGGTTAGCGCCAGGACAACTAGGGTTAGCGCCAGGACAACTAGGTTTAGCGCCAGGACAACTAGGGTTAGCGCCAGGACAACTAGGGTTAGCTCCAGGACAACTAGGGTTAGCGTCAGGACAACTAGGGTTAGCGTCAGGACAACTAGGGTAAGCGTCAGGACAACTAGGGTTAGCGTCAGGACAACTAGGGTAAGCGTCAGGACAACTAGGGTTAGCGTCAAGACAACTAGGGTAAGCGTCAGGACAACTAGAGTTAGCGTCAGGACTACTAGGGTTAGCGTCAGGACAACTAGGGTTAGCTCCAGGACAACTAGGGTTAGCGTCAGGACAACTAGGGTTAGCGTCAGGACAACTAGGGTTAGCGTCAGGACAACTAGGGTTAGCGTCACGACAACTAGGGTAAGCGTCAGGACAACTAGGGTTAGCGTCAGGACAACTAGGGTTAGCGTCAGGACAACTAGGGTTAGCGTCAGGACAACTAGAGTTAGAGCCAGGACAACTAGGGTTAGCGCCAGGACAACTAGGGTTAGCGCCAGGACAACTAGGGTTAGCGCCAGGACAACTAGGGTTAGCGCTATTACAACTAGGGTTAGCGCCAGGACAACTAGGGTTAGCGCCAGGACAACTAGGTTTAGCACCAGGACAACTAGGGTTAGCGCCAGGACAACTAGGGTTAGCTCCAGGACAACTAGGGTTAGCGTCAGGACAACTAGGGTTAGCGTCAGGACAACTAGGGTAAGCGTCAGGACAACTAGGGTTAGCGTCAGGACAACTAGGGTAAGCGTCAGGACAACTAGGGTTAGTGTCAAGACAACTAGGGTAAGCGTCAGGACAACTAGAGTTAGCGTCAGGACTACTAGGGTTAGCGTCAGGACAACTAGGGTTAGCTCCAGGACAACTAGGGTTAGCGTCAGGACAACTAGGGTTAGCGTCACGACAACTAGGGTTAGCGTCAGGACAACTAGGGTTAGCGTCAAGACAACTAGGGTTAGCGTCACGACAACTAGGGTTAGCGTCAGGACAACTAGGGTTAGCGTCAGGACAACTAGGGTTAGCGTCAGGACAACTAGGGTTAGCGTCACGACAACTAGGGTTAGCGTCAGGACAACTAGGGTTAGCGTCAGGACATATAGGGTTAGCGTCAGGACAACTAGGGTTAGCGTCACGACAACTAGGGTTAGCGTCAGGACACCTAGGGTTAGCGTCACGACAACTAGGGTTAGCGTCAGGACAACTAGGGTTATCGTCAGGACAACTAGGGTTAGCGTCAGGACAACTAGGGTTAGCGTCAGGACAACTAGGGTTAGCGTCAGGACAACTAGGTTTAGCGTCAGGACAACTAGGGTTAGCGTCAGGACAACTAGGGTTAGCGTCGGGACAACTAGGGTTAGCGTCAGGACAACTAGGGTTAGCGTCGGGACAACTAGGGTTAGCGTCAGGACAACTAGGGTTATCGTCAGGACAACTAGGGTTAGCGTCGGGACAACTAGGGTTAGCGTCAGGACAACTAGGGTTAGCGTCAGGACAACTAGGGTTAGCGTCAGGATAACTAGGGTTAGCATCGGGACAACTAGGGTTAGCGTCGGGACAACTAGGGTTAGCGTCAGGACAACTAGGGTTAGCGTCAGGACAACTAGGGTTAGCGTCACGACATCTAGGGTTAGCATCAGGACAACTAGGGTTAGCGTCAGGACAACTAGGGTTAGCGTCACGACAACTAGGGTTAGCGTCACGACAACTAGGGTTAGCGTCACGACATCTAGGGTTAGCATCAGGACAACTAGGGTTAGCGTCAGGACAACTAGGGTTAGCGTCACGACAACTAGGGTTAGCGTCAGGACAACTAGGGTTAGCGTCAGGACAACTAGGGTTAGCGTCAGGACAACTAGGGTTAGCGTCAGGACAACTAGGGTTAGCGTCAGGACACCTAGGGTTAGCGTCACGACAACTAGGGTTAGCGTCAGGACAACTAGGGTTAGCGTCAGGAAAACTAGGTTTAGCGTCAGGACAACTAGGGTTAGCGTCAGGACAACTAAGGTTAGCGTCAGGACAACTAGGGTTAGCGTCAGGACAACTAGGGTTAGCGTCAAGACAACTAGGGATAGCGTCAGGACAACTAGGGTTAGCGTCAGGACAACTAGGGTTAGCGTCAGGACAACTAGGGTTAGCGTCGGGACAACTAGGGTTAGCGTCAGGACAACTAGGGTTAGCATCAGGAGAACTAGGGTTAGCGTCAGGATAACTAGGGTTAGCATCGGGACAACTAGGGTTAGCGTCGGGACAACTAGGGTTAGCGTCAGGACAACTAGGGTTAGCGTCAGGACAACTAGGGTTAGCGTCACGACAACTAGGGTTAGCGTCAGGACAACTAGGGTTAGCGTCACGACAACTAGGGTTAGCGTCAGGACAACTAGGGTTAGCGTCACGACAACTAGGGTTAGCGTCAGGACAACTAGGGTTAGCGTCAGGACAACTAGGGTTAGCGTCAGGACAACTAGGGTTAGCGTCACGACAACTAGGGTTAGCATCAGGACAACTAGGGTTAGCATCAGGACAACTAGGGTTAGCGTCAGGACAACTAGGGTTAGCGTCACGACAACTAGGGTTAGCGTCCCGACAACTAGGGTTAGCGTCAGGACAACTAGGGTTAGCGTCATGATAACTAGGGTTAGCGTCAGGACAACTAGGGTTAGTGTCAGGACAACTAGGGTTAGCGTCACAACAACTAGGGTTAGCGTCAGGACAACTAGGGTTAGCGTCAGGACAACTAGGGTTAGCGTCAGGACAACTAAGGTTAGCGTCCCGACAACTAGGGTTAGCGTCAGGACAACTAGGGTTAGCATCAGGACAACTAGGGTTAGCGTCAGGACAACTAGGGTTACCGTCAGGACAACTAGGGTTACCGTCAGGACAACTAGGGTTAGCGTCAGGACAACTAGGGTTAGCGTCAGGACAACTAGGGTTAGCTTCAGGACAACTAGGGTTAGCGTCAGGACAACTAGGGTTTGCGTCACGACAACTAGGGTTAGCGTCAGGACAACTAGGGTTAGCGTCAGGACAACTAGGGTTAGCGTCAGGACAACTAGGGTTAGCGTCACGACAACTAGGGTTAGCGTCAGGACAACTAGGGTTAGCGTCACGACAACTAGGGTTAGCGTCAGGACAACTAGGGTTAGCGTCAGGACAACTAGGGTTAGCGTCAGCACAACTAGGGTTACCGTCAGGACAACTAGGGTTAGCGTCAGGACAACTAGGGTTAGCGTCAGGACAACTAGGTTTAGCGTCAGGACAACTAGGGTTAGCATCAGGACAACTAGGGTTAGCGTCAGGACAACTAGGGTTAGCGTCAGGACAACTAGGGTTAGCGTCACGACAACTAGGGTTAGCATCAGGACAACTAGGGTTGGCATCACGACAACTAGGGTTAGCATCAGGACAACTAGGGTTAGCGTCAGGACAACTAGGGTTAGCGTCAGGACAACTAGGGTTAGCGTCAGGACAACTAGGGATAGCATCACGACAACTAGGGTTAGCGTCAGGACAACTAGAGTTAGCGTCACGACAACTAGGGTTAGCGCCAGGACAACTAGGGTTAGCGCCAGGACAAGTAGGTTTAGTGCCAGGACAACTAGGGTTAGCGCCAGGACAACTAGGGTTAGCTCCAGGACAACTAGGGTTAGCGTCAGGACAACTAGGGTTAGCGTCAGGACAACTAGGGTAAGCGTCAGGACAGCTAGGGTTAGCGTCAGGACAACTAGGGTAAGCGTCAGGACAACTAGGGTTAGCGTCAGGACAACTAGGGTAAGCGTCAGGACAACTAGGGTTAGCGTCACGACAACTAGGGTTAGCGTCAGGACAACTAGGGTTAGCGTCACGACAACTAGGGTTAGCGTCAGGACAACTAGGGTTAGCGTCAGGACAACTAGGGTTAGCGTCACGACAACTAGGGTTAGCGTCAGGACAACTAGGGTTAGCGTCAGGACAACTAGGGTTAGCGTCACGACAACTAGGGTTAGCGTCAGGAGAACTAGGGTTAGCGTCAGGACAACTAGGGTTAGCGTCAGGACAACTAGGGTTAGCGTCACGACAACTAGGGTTAGCGTCAGGACACCTAGGGTTAGCGTCAGGACAACTAGGGTTAGCGTCAGGACAACTAGGGTTAGCGTCAGGACAACTAGGGTTAGCGTCGGGACAACTAGGGTTAGCGTCAGGACAACTAGGGTTAGCCTCAGGACAACTAGGGTTAGCGTCGGGACAACTAGGGTTAGCATCAGGACAACTAGGGTTAGCGTCAGGACAACTAGGGTTAGCGTCAGGACAACTAGGGTTAGCGTCAGGACAACTAGCGTTAGCGTCACGACAACTAGGGTTAGCGTCAGGACAACTAGGGTTAGCGTCACGACAACTAGGGTTAGAGTCAGGACAACTAGGGTTAGCGTCAGGACAACTAGGGTTAGCGTCAGGACAACTAGGGTTATCATCAAGACAACTAGGGTTAGCGTCAGGACATCTAGGGTTAGCGTCACGACAACTAGGGTTAGCGTCAGGACAACTAGGGTTAGCGTCACAACTAGGGTTAGCATCAGGACAACTAGGGTTAGCGTCGGGACAACTAGGGTTAGCGTCAGGACAACTAGGGTTAGCGTCACGACAACTAGGGTTAGCGTCACGACAACTAGGGTTAGCGTCACGACAACTAGGGTTAGCGTCACGACAACTAGGGTTAGCGTCAGGACAACTAGGGTTAGCGTCAGGACAACTAGGGTTAGCGTCAGGACAACTAGGGTTAGCGTCACGACAACTAGGGTTAGCGTCAGGACAACTAGCGTTAGCGTCACGACAACTAGGGTTAGCGTCAGGACAACTAGGGTTAGCGTCACGACAACTAGGGTTAGAGTCAGGACAACTAGGGTTAGCGTCAGGACAACTAGGGTTAGCGTCAGGACAACTAGGGTTAGCGTCAAGACAACTAGGGTTAGCGTCAGGACATCTAGGGTTAGCGTCACGACAACTAGGGTTAGCGTCAGGACAACTAGGGTTAGCATCAGGACAACTAGGGTTAGCGTCGGGACAACTAGGGTTAGCGTCAGGACAACTAGGGTTAGCGTCACGACAACTAGGGTTAGCGTCACGACAACTAGGGTTAGCGTCACGACAACTAGGGTTAGCGTCACGACAACTAGGGTTAGCGTCACGACAACTAGGGTTAGCGTCAGGAGAACTAGGGTTAGCGTCACGACAACTAGGGTTAGCGTCAGGACAACTAGGGTTAGCGTCAGGACAACTAGGGTTAGCGTCAGGACAACTAGGGTTAGCGTCACGACAACTAGGGTTAGCGTCACGACAACTAGGGTTAGCGTCAGGACAACTAGGGTTAGCGTCAGGACAACTAGGGTTAGCGTCAGGACAACTAGGGTTAGCGTCACGACAACTAGGGTTAGCGTCAGGACAACTAGGGTTAGCGTCAGGACATATAGGGTTAGCGTCAGGACAACTAGGGTTAGCGTCACGACAACTAGGGTTAGCGTCAGGACACCTAGGGTTAGCGTCACGACAACTAGGGTTAGCGTCAGGACAACTAGGGTTATCGTCAGGACAACTAGGGTTAGCGTCAGGACAACTAGGGTTAGCGTCAGGACAACTAGGGTTAGCGTCAGGACAACTAGGTTTAGCGTCAGGACAACTAGGGTTAGCGTCAGGACAACTAGGGTTAGCGTCGGGACAACTAGGGTTAGCGTCAGGACAACTAGGGTTAGCGTCGGGACAACTAGGGTTAGCGTCAGGACAACTAGGGTTATCGTCAGGACAACTAGGGTTAGCGTCGGGACAACTAGGGTTAGCGTCAGGACAACTAGGGTTAGCGTCAGGACAACTAGGGTTAGCGTCAGGATAACTAGGGTTAGCATCGGGACAACTAGGGTTAGCGTCGGGACAACTAGGGTTAGCGTCAGGACAACTAGGGTTAGCGTCAGGACAACTAGGGTTAGCGTCACGACATCTAGGGTTAGCATCAGGACAACTAGGGTTAGCGTCAGGACAACTAGGGTTAGCGTCACGACAACTAGGGTTAGCGTCACGACAACTAGGGTTAGCGTCACGACATCTAGGGTTAGCATCAGGACAACTAGGGTTAGCGTCAGGACAACTAGGGTTAGCGTCACGACAACTAGGGTTAGCGTCAGGACAACTAGGGTTAGCGTCAGGACAACTAGGGTTAGCGTCAGGACAACTAGGGTTAGCGTCAGGACAACTAGGGTTAGCGTCAGGACACCTAGGGTTAGCGTCACGACAACTAGGGTTAGCGTCAGGACAACTAGGGTTAGCGTCAGGAAAACTAGGTTTAGCGTCAGGACAACTAGGGTTAGCGTCAGGACAACTAAGGTTAGCGTCAGGACAACTAGGGTTAGCGTCAGGACAACTAGGGTTAGCGTCAAGACAACTAGGGATAGCGTCAGGACAACTAGGGTTAGCGTCAGGACAACTAGGGTTAGCGTCAGGACAACTAGGGTTAGCGTCGGGACAACTAGGGTTAGCGTCAGGACAACTAGGGTTAGCATCAGGAGAACTAGGGTTAGCGTCAGGATAACTAGGGTTGGCATCGGGACAACTAGGGTTAGCGTCGGGACAACTAGGGTTAGCGTCAGGACAACTAGGGTTAGCGTCAGGACAACTAGGGTTAGCGTCACGACAACTAGGGTTAGCGTCAGGACAACTAGGGTTAGCGTCACGACAACTAGGGTTAGCGTCAGGACAACTAGGGTTAGCGTCACGACAACTAGGGTTAGCGTCAGGACAACTAGGGTTAGCGTCAGGACAACTAGGGTTAGCGTCAGGACAACTAGGGTTAGCGTCACGACAACTAGGGTTAGCATCAGGACAACTAGGGTTAGCATCAGGACAACTAGGGTTAGCGTCAGGACAACTAGGGTTAGCGTCACGACAACTAGGGTTAGCGTCCCGACAACTAGGGTTAGCGTCAGGACAACTAGGGTTAGCGTCATGATAACTAGGGTTAGCGTCAGGACAACTAGGGTTAGTGTCAGGACAACTAGGGTTAGCGTCACAACAACTAGGGTTAGCGTCAGGACAACTAGGGTTAGCGTCAGGACAACTAGGGTTAGCGTCAGGACAACTAAGGTTAGCGTCCCGACAACTAGGGTTAGCGTCAGGACAACTAGGGTTAGCATCAGGACAACTAGGGTTAGCGTCAGGACAACTAGGGTTACCGTCAGGACAACTAGGGTTAGCGTCAGGACAACTAGGGTTACCGTCAGGACAACTAGGGTTAGCGTCACGACAACTAGGGTTAGCGTCAGGACAACTAGGGTTAGCGTCAGGACAACTATGGTTAGCGTCAGGACAACTAGGGTTACCGTCAGGACAACTAGGGTTAGCGTCAGGACAACTAGGGTTAGCGTCAGGACAACTAGGGTTAGCTTCAGGACAACTAGGGTTAGCGTCAGGACAACTAGGGTTTGCGTCACGACAACTAGGGTTAGCGTCAGGACAACTAGGGTTAGCGTCAGGACAACTAGGGTTAGCGTCAGGACAACTAGGGTTAGCGTCACGACAACTAGGGTTAGCGTCAGGACAACTAGGGTTAGCGTCACGACAACTAGGGTTAGCGTCAGGACAACTAGGGTTAGCGTCAGGACAACTAGGGTTAGCGTCAGCACAACTAGGGTTACCGTCAGGACAACTAGGGTTAGCGTCAGGACAACTAGGGTTAGCGTCAGGACAACTAGGTTTAGCGTCAGGACAACTAGGGTTAGCATCAGGACAACTAGGGTTAGCGTCAGGACAACTAGGGTTAGCGTCAGGACAACTAGGGTTAGCGTCACGACAACTAGGGTTAGCATCAGGACAACTAGGGTTGGCATCACGACAACTAGGGTTAGCATCAGGACAACTAGGGTTAGCGTCAGGACAACTAGGGTTAGCGTCAGGACAACTAGGGTTAGCGTCAGGACAACTAGGGATAGCATCACGACAACTAGGGTTAGCGTCAGGACAACTAGAGTTAGCGTCACGACAACTAGGGTTAGCGCCAGGACAACTAGGGTTAGCGCCAGGACAAGTAGGTTTAGTGCCAGGACAACTAGGGTTAGCGCCAGGACAACTAGGGTTAGCTCCAGGACAACTAGGGTTAGCGTCAGGACAACTAGGGTTAGCGTCAGGACAACTAGGGTAAGCGTCAGGACAGCTAGGGTTAGCGTCAGGACAACTAGGGTAAGCGTCAGGACAACTAGGGTTAGCGTCAGGACAACTAGGGTAAGCGTCAGGACAACTAGGGTTAGCGTCACGACAACTAGGGTTAGCGTCAGGACAACTAGGGTTAGCGTCACGACAACTAGGGTTAGCGTCAGGACAACTAGGGTTAGCGTCAGGACAACTAGGGTTAGCGTCACGACAACTAGGGTTAGCGTCAGGACAACTAGGGTTAGCGTCAGGACAACTAGGGTTAGCGTCACGACAACTAGGGTTAGCGTCAGGAGAACTAGGGTTAGCGTCAGGACATATAGGGTTAGCGTCAGGACAACTAGGGTTAGCGTCACGACAACTAGGGTTAGCGTCAGGACACCTAGGGTTAGCGTCAGGACAACTAGGGTTAGCGTCAGGACAACTAGGGTTAGCGTCAGGACAACTAGGGTTAGCGTCGGGACAACTAGGGTTAGCGTCAGGACAACTAGGGTTAGCCTCAGGACAACTAGGGTTAGCGTCGGGACAACTAGGGTTAGCATCAGGACAACTAGGGTTAGCGTCAGGACAACTAGGGTTAGCGTCAGGACAACTAGGGTTAGCGTCAGGACAACTAGCGTTAGCGTCACGACAACTAGGGTTAGCGTCAGGACAACTAGGGTTAGCGTCACGACAACTAGGGTTAGAGTCAGGACAACTAGGGTTAGCGTCAGGACAACTAGGGTTAGCGTCAGGACAACTAGGGTTATCGTCAAGACAACTAGGGTTAGCGTCAGGACATCTAGGGTTAGCGTCACGACAACTAGGGTTAGCGTCAGGACAACTAGGGTTAGCGTCACAACTAGGGTTAGCATCAGGACAACTAGGGTTAGCGTCGGGACAACTAGGGTTAGCGTCAGGACAACTAGGGTTAGCGTCACGACAACTAGGGTTAGCGTCACGACAACTAGGGTTAGCGTCACGACAACTAGGGTTAGCGTCACGACAACTAGGGTTAGCGTCAGGACAACTAGGGTTAGCGTCAGGACAACTAGGGTTAGTGTCAGGACAACTAGGGTTAGCGTCACGACAACTAGGGTTAGCGTCAGGACAACTAGCGTTAGCGTCACGACAACTAGGGTTAGCGTCAGGACAACTAGGGTTAGCGTCACGACAACTAGGGTTAGAGTCAGGACAACTAGGGTTAGCGTCAGGACAACTAGGGTTAGCGTCAGGACAACTAGGGTTAGCGTCAAGACAACTAGGGTTAGCGTCAGGACATCTAGGGTTAGCGTCACGACAACTAGGGTTAGCGTCAGGACAACTAGGGTTAGCATCAGGACAACTAGGGTTAGCGTCGGGACAACTAGGGTTAGCGTCAGGACAACTAGGGTTAGCGTCACGACAACTAGGGTTAGCGTCACGACAACTAGGGTTAGCGTCACGACAACTAGGGTTAGCGTCACGACAACTAGGGTTAGCGTCACGACAACTAGGGTTAGCGTCACGACAACTAGGGTTAGCGTCAGGAGAACTAGGGTTAGCGTCACGACAACTAGGGTTAGCGTCAGGACAACTAGGGTTAGCGTCAGGACAACTAGGGTTAGCGTCAGGACAACTAGGGTTAGCGTCACGACAACTAGGGTTAGCGTCACGACAACTAGGGTTAGCGTCAGGACATATAGGGTTAGCGTCAGGACAACTAGGGTTAGCGTCACGACAACTAGGGTTAGCGTCAGGACACCTAGGGTTAGCGTCACGACAACTAGGGTTAGCGTCAGGACAACTAGGGTTAGCGTCAGGACAACTAGGGTTAGCGTCAGGACACCTAGGGTTAGCGTCACGACAACTAGGGTTAGCGTCAGGACAACTAGGGTTATCGTCAGGACAACTAGGGTTAGCGTCAGGACAACTAGGGTTAGCGTCAGGACAACTAGGGTTAGCGTCAGGACAACTAGGGTTAGCGTCACGACAACTAGGGTTAGCGTCAGGACAACTAGGGTTAGCGTCACGACAACTAGGGTTAGCGTCAGGACAACTAGGGTTAGCGTCACAACTAGGGTTAGCGTCAGGACAACTAGGGTTAGCGTCAGGACAACTAGGGTTAGCGTCACAACTAGGGTTAGCATCAGGACAACTAGGGTTAGCGTCACGACAACTAGGGTTAGCGTCAGGACAACTAGGGTTAGCGTCAGGACAACTAGGGTTAGCATCACGACAACTAGGGTTAGCGTCAGGACAACTAGGGTTAGCGTCACGACAACTAGGGTTAGCGTCAGGACAACTAGGGTTAGCGTCACGACAACTAGGGTTAGCGTCAGGACAACTAGGGTTAGCGTCAGGACAACTAGGGTTAGCGTCAGGACAACTAGGGTTAGCGTCAGGACAACTAGGGTTAGCGTCAGGACAACTAGGGTTAGCGTCAGGACAACTAGGGTTAGCGTCACGACAACTAGGGTTAGCATCAGGACAACTAGGGTTAGCGTCAGGACATATAGGGTTAGCGTCAGGACAACTAGGGTTAGCGTCACGACAACTAGGGTTAGCGTCAGGACACCTAGGGTTAGCGTCACGACAACTAGGGTTAGCGTCAGGACAACTAGGGTTAGCTTCAGGACAACTAGGGTTAGAGTCAGGACAACTAGGGTTAGCGTCAGGACAACTAGGGTTAGCGTCAGGACAACTAGGGTTAGCGTCACGACAACTAGGGTTAGCGTCAGGACACCTAGGGTTAGCGTCACGACAACTAGGGTTAGCGTCAGGACAAATCGGGTTAGCGTCAGGACAACTAGGGTTAGCGTCAGGACAACTCGGGTTAGCGTCAGGACAACTAGGGTTAGCATCAGGACAAGTAGGGTTAGCGTCAGGACAACTAGGGTTAGCGTCAGGACAACTAGGGTTAGCGTCAGGACAACTAGGGTTAGCGTCAGGACAAGTAGGGTTAGCGTCAGGACAACTAGGGTTAGCGTCAGGACAAGTAGGTTTAGCGTCAGGACAACTAGGGTTAGCGTCAGGACAACTAGGGTTAGCGTCAGAACAAGTAGGGTTAGCGTCAGGACAAGTAGGCTTAGCGTCAGGACAACTAGGGTTAGCGTCAGGACAACTAGGGTTAGCGTCAGGACAAGTAGGGTTAGCGTCAGGACAACTAGGGTTAGCGTCAGGACAACTAGGGTTAGCGTCAGGACAAGTAGGGTTAGCGTCAGGACAACTAGGGTTAGCGTCAGGACAAGTAGGGTTAGCGTCAGGACAACTAGGGTTAGCGTCAGGACAACTAGGGTTAGCGTCAGGACAACTAGGGTTAGCGTCAGGACTACTAGGGTTAGCTTCAGGACAACTAGGGTTAGCGTCAGGACAACTATTGTTAGCGTCAGGACAACTAGGGTTAGCGTCAGGACAACTCGGGTTAGCGTCAGGACAACTCGGGTTAGCATCAGGACAACTAGGGTTAGCGTCAGGACAACTAGGGTTAGCGCCAGGACAACTAGGGTTAGCGCCAGGACAACTAGGGTTAGCGCCAGGACAACTAGGGTTAGCGCCAGGACAACTAGGGTTAGCGCCAGGACAGCTAGGGTTAGCGCCAGGACAACTAGGGTTAGCGCCAGGACAACTAGGGTTAGCACCAGGACAACTAGGGTTAGCGCCAGGACAACTAGGGTTAGCGTCAGGACAAGTAGGGTTAGCGTCAGGACAACTAGGGTTAGCGTCAGGACAACTAGGGTTAGCGTCAGGACAACTAGGGTTAGCGTCAGGACAACTCGGGTTAGCGTCAGGACAACTAGGGTTAGCGTCAGGACAACTAGGGTTAGCGTCAGGACAACTAGGGTTAGCGCCAGGACAACTAGGGTTAGCGCCAGGACAACTAGGGTTAGCGCCAGGACAACTAGGGTTAGCGCCACGACAACTAGGGTTAGCGCCAGGACAACTAGGGTTAGCACCAGGACAACTAGGGTTAGCGCCAGGACAACTAGGGTTAGCGTCAGGACAAGTAGGGTTAGCGTCAGGACAACTAGGGTTAGCGTCAGGACAACTAGCGTTAGCGTCAGAACAAGTAGGGTTAGCGTCAGGACAAGTAGGGTTAGCGTCAGGACAACTAGGGTTAGCGTCAGGACAACTAGGGTTAGCGTCAGGACAACTAGGGTTAGCATCAGGACAACTAGGGTTAGCGTCAGGACAACTAGGGTTAGCGTCAGGACAACTAGGGTTAGCGTCAGGACAACTAGGGTTAGCGCCAGGACAACTAGGGTTAGCATCAGGACAACTAGGGTTAGCGTCAGGACAACTAGGGTTAGCGTCAGGACAACTAGGGTTAGCGTCAGGACTACTAGGGTTAGCTTCAGGACAACAAGGGTTAGCGTCAGGACAACTAGGGTTAGCGTCAGGACAACTCGGGTTAGCGTCAGGACAACTCGGGTTAGCGTCAGGACAACTCGGGTTAGCGTCAGGACAACTCGGGTTAGCGTCAGGACAACTAGGGTTAGCGTCAGGACAACTAGGGTTAGCGCCAGGACAACTAGGGTTAGCGCCAGGACAACTAGGGTTAGCGCCAGGACAACTAGGGTTAGCGCCAGGACAACTAGGGTTAGCGCCAGGACAACTAGGGTTAGCGCCAGGAAAACTAGGGTTAGCGCCAGGACAACTAGGGTTAGCGCCAGGACAAATAGGGTTAGCATCAGGACAACTAGGGTTAGCGCCAGGACAACTAGGGTTAGCGCCAGGACAGCTAGGGTTAGCGCCAGGACAACTAGGGTTAGCGTCAGGACAACTAGGGTTAGCGTCAGGACAGCTAGGGTTAGCGTCAGGACAACTAGGGTTAGCGTCAGGACAACTAGGGTTAGCGTCAGGACAACTAGGGTAAGCGTCAGGACAACTAGGGTTAGCGTCAGGACAACTAGGGTTAGCGTCAGGACAACTAGGGTTAGCGTCAGGACAACTAGGGCTAGAGCCAGGACAACTAGGGTTAGCGCCAGGACAACTAGGGTTAGCGCCAGGACAACTAGGGTTAGCGCCAGGACAACTAGGGTTAGCGCCAGGACAACTAGGGTTAGCGCCATTACAACTAGGGTTAGCGCCAGGACAACTAGGGTTAGCGCCAGGACAACTAGGGTTAGCACCAGGACAACTAGGGTTAGCGCCAGGACAACTAGGGTTAGCTCCAGGACAACTAGGGTTAGCGTCAGGACAACTAGGGATAGCGTCAGGACAACTAGGGTTAGCGTCAGGACAACTAGGGTAAGCGTCAGGACAACTAGGGTTAGCTTCAGGACAACTAGGGTTAGCGTCAGGGCAACTAGGGTTAGCGCCAGGACAACTAGGGTTAGCGCCAGGACAACTAGGGTTAGCGTCAGGACAACTAGGGTTAGCGTCAGGACAACTAGGGTAAGCATCAGGACAACTAGGGTTTGCGCCAGGACAACTAGGGTTAGCGCCAGGACAACTAGGGTTAGCACCAGGACAACTAGGGTTAGCGCCAGGACAACTAGGGTTAGCGCCAGGACAACTAGGGTTAGCGCCAGGACAACTAGGGTTAGCGCCAGTAAAACTAGGGTTAGCGCCAGGACAACTAGGGTTAGCGCCAGGACAACTAGGGTTAGCGCCAGGACAAATAGGGTTAGCATCAGGACAACTAGGGTTAGCGCCAGGAAAGCTAGGGTTAGCATCAGGACAACTAGGGTTAGCATCAGGACAACTAGGGTTAGCCTCAGGACAGCTAGGGTTAGCGTCAGGACAACTAGGGTTAGCGTCAGGACAACTAGGGTTAGCGTCAGGACAACTAGGGTAAGCGTCAGGACAACTAGGGTTAGCGTCAGGACAACTAGGGTTAGCGTCAGGACAACTAGGGTTAGCGTCAGGACAACTAGGGTTAGAGCCAGGACAACTAGGGTTAGAGCCAGGACAACTAGGGTTAGCGCCAGGACAACTAGGGTTAGCGCCAGGACAACTAGGGTTAGCGCCATTACAACTAGGGTTAGCGCCAGGACAACTAGGGTTAGCGCCAGGACAACTAGGGTTAGCTCCAGGACAACTAGGGTTAGCGTCAGGACAACTAGGGTTAGCGTCAGGACAACTAGGGTTAGCGTCAGGACAACTAGGGTTAGCGTCAGGACAAGTACGGTTAGCGTCAGGACAACTAGGGTTAGCATCAGGACAACTAGGGTTAGCGTAAGGACAACTAGGGTTAGCGTCAGGACAACTAGGGTTAGCATCAGGACAACTAGGGTTAGCGTCAGGACAACTAGGGTTAGCGTCACGACAACTAGGGTTAGCGTCAGGACAACTAGGGTTAGCGTCAGGACAACTAGGGTTAGCGTCACAAGTAGGGTTAGCGTCAGGACAACTAGGGTTAGCGTCACAACAACTAGGGTTAGCGTCAGAACAACTAGGGTTAGCGTCAGAACAACTAGGGTTAGCGTCACGACAACTAGGGTTAGCGTCAGGACAACTAGGGTTAGCGTCACGACAACTAGGGTTAGCGTCAGGACAACTCGGGTTAGCGTCACGACAACTAGGGTTAGCGTCAGGACAACTAGGGTTAGCGTCACGACAACTAGGGTTAGCGTCAGGACAACTAGGGTTAGAGCCAGGATAACTAGGGTTAGCGCCAGGACAACTAGGGTTAGCGCCAGGACAACTAGGGTTAGCGCCAGGACAACTAGGGTTAGCGCCAGGACAACTAGGGTTAGCGCCATTACAACTAGGGTTAGCGCCAGGACAACTAGGGTTAGCGCCAGGACAACAAGGGTTAGCTCCAGGACAACTAGGGTTAGCGTCAGGACAACTAGGGTTAGCGTCAGGACAACTAGGGTTAGCGTCAGGACAACTAGGGTTAGCGTCAGGACAAGTACGTTTAGCGTCAGGACAACTAGGGTTAGCATCAGGACAACTAGGGTTAGCGTCAGGACAACTAGGGTTAGCGTCAGGACAACTAGGGTTAGCGTCAGGACAACTAGGGTTAGCGTCACAAGTAGGGTTAGCGTCAGGACAACTAGGGTTAGCGTCACAACTAGGGTTAGCGTCACAACAACTAGGGTTAGCGTCAGAACAACTAGGGTTAGCGTCAGAACAACTAGGGTTAGCGTCACGACAACTAGGGTTAGCGTCAGGACAACTAGGGTTAGCGTCACGACAACTAGGGTTAGCATCAGGACAACTAGGGTTAGCGTCAGGACAACTAGGGTTAGCGTCACGACAACTAGGGTTAGCGTCAGGACAACTAGGGTTAGCGTCAGGACAACTAGGGTTAGCGTCAGCACAAGTAGGGTTAGCGTCAGGACAACTAGGGTTAGCGTCAGGAAAACTAGGGTTAGCGTCACGACAACTAGGGTTAGCGTCAGGACAACTACTGTTAGCGTCAGGACAACTAGGGTTAGCGTCAGGACAACTAGGGTTAGCGTCACGACAACTAGGGTTAGCGTCACGACAACTAGGGTTAGCGTCAGGACAACTAGGGTTAGCGTCAGGACAACTAGGGTTAGCGTCAGGACAACTAGGGTTAGCGTCACGACAGCTAGGGTTAGCGTCAGGACAGCTAGGGTTAGCGTCAGGACAACTAGGGTTAGCGTCAGGACAGCTAGGGTTAGCGTCAGGACAACTAGGGTTAGCGTCAGGACAACTAGGGTTAGCGTCAGGACAACTAGGGTAAGCGTCAGGACAACTAGGGTTAGCGTCAGGACAACTAGGGTTAGCGTCAGGACAACTAGGGTTAGCGTCAGGACAACTAGGGTTAGAGCCAGGACAACTAGGGTTAGCGCCAGGACAACTAGGGTTAGCGCCAGGACAACTAGGGTTAGCGCCAGGACAACTAGGGTTAGCGCCATTACAACTAGGGTTAGCGCCAGGACAACTAGGGTTAGCGCCAGGACAACTAGGGTTAGCACCAGGATAACTAGGTTTAGCGCCAGGACAACTAGGGTTAGCGCCAGGACAACTAGGGTTAGCTCCAGGACAACTAGGGTTAGCGTCAGGACAACTAGGGTTAGCGTCAGGACAACTAGGGTTAGCGTCAGGACAACTAGGGTAAGCGTCAGGACAACTAGGGTTAGCTTCAGGACAACTAGGGTTAGCGTCAGGACAACTAGGGTTAGCACCAGGACAACTAGGGTTAGCGCCAGGACAACTAGGGTTAGCGCCAGGACAACTAGGGTTAGCGTCAGGACAACTAGGATTAGCGTCAGGACAACTAGGGTAAGCATCAGGACAACTAGGGTTAGCGCCAGGACAACTAGGGTTAGCGCCAGGACAACTAGGGTTAGCGCCAGGACAACTAGGGTTAGCGCCAGGACAACTAGGGTTAGCGCCAGGACAACTAGGGTTAGCGCCAGGAAAACTAGGGTTAGCGCCAGGACAACTAGGGTTAGTGCCAGGACAACTAGGGTTAGCGCCAGGACAAATAGGGTTAGCATCAGGACAACTAGGGTTAGCGCCAGGACAACTAGGGTTAGCACCAGGAAAGCTAGGGTTAGCGTCAGGACAACTAGGGTTAGCGTCAGGACAGCTAGGGTTAGCGTCAGGACAACTAGGGTTAGCGTCAGGACAACTAGGGTTAGCGTCAGGACAACTAGGGTAAGCGTCAGGACAACTAGGGTTAGCGTCAGGACAACTAGGGTTAGCGTCAGGACAACTAGGGTTAGCGTCAGGACAACTAGGGTTAGAGCCAGGACAACTAGGGTTAGCGCCAGGACAACTAGGGTTAGCGCCAGGACAACTAGGGTTAGCGCCATTACAACTAGGGTTAGCGCCAGGACAACTAGGGTTAGCGCCAGGACAACTAGGGTTAGCGCCAGGACAACTAGGTTTAGCGCCAGGACAACTAGGGTTAGCGCCAGGACAACTAGGGTTAGCTCCAGGACAACTAGGGTTAGCGTCAGGACAACTAGGGTTAGCGTCAGGACAACTAGGGTTAGCGTCAGGACAACTAGGGTTAGCATCAGGACAAGTACGGTTAGCATCAGGACAACTAGGGTTAGCATCAGGACAACTAGGGTTAGCGTCAGGACAACTAGGGTTAGCGTCACGACAACTAGGGTTAGCGTCAGGACAACTAGGGTTAGCGTCAGGACAACTAGGGTTAGCGTCACAAGTAGGGTTAGCTTCAGGACAACTAGGGTTAGCGTCACAACAACTAGGGTTAGCGTCAGAACAACTAGGGTTAGCGTCAGAACAACTAGGGTTAGCGTCACGACAACTAGGGTTAGCGTCAGGACAACTAGGGTTAGCGTCACGACAACTAGGGTTAGCGTCAGGACAACTCGGGTTAGCGTCACGACAACTAGGGTTAGCGCCAGGACAACTAGGGTTAGCGCCAGGACAACTAGGGTTAGCGCCAGGACAACTAGGGTTAGCGTCAGGACAACTAGGGTTAGCGTCAGGACAACTAGGGTAAGCATCAGGACAACTAGGGTTAGCGCCAGGACAACTAGGGTTAGCGCCAGGACAACTAGGGTTAGCACCAGGACAACTAGGGTTAGCGCCAGGACAACTAGGGTTAGCGCCAGGACAACTAGGGTTAGCACCAGGACAACTAGGGTTAGCGCCAGGACAACTAGGGTTAGCGCCAGGACAACTAGGGTTAGCGCCAGGACAAATAGGGTTAGCATCAGGACAACTAGGGTTAGCGCCAGGACAACTAGGGTTAGCGCCAGGAAAGCTAGGGTTAGCGTCAGGACAACTAGGGTTAGCGTCAGGACAACTAGGGTTAGCGTCAGGACAGCTAGGGTTAGCGTCAGGACAACTAGGGTTAGCGTCAGGCAACTAGGGTTAGCGTCAGGACAACTAGGGTAAGCGTCAGGACAACTAGGGTTAGCGTCAGGACAACTAGGGTTAGCGTCAGGACAACTAGGGTTAGCGTCAGGACAACTAGGGTTAGAGCCAGGACAACTAGGGTTAGCGCCAGGACAACTAGGGTTAGCGCCAGGACAACTAGGGTTAGCGCCAGGACAACTAGGGTTAGCGCCATTACAACTAGGGTTAGCGCCAGGACAACTAGGGTTAGCGCCAGGACAACTAGGGTTAGCGCCAGGACAACTAGGTTTAGCGCCAGGACAACTAGGGTTAGCGCCAGGACAACTAGGGTTAGCTCCAGGACAACTAGGGTTAGCGTCAGGACAACTAGGGTTAGCGTCAGGACAACTAGGGTTAGCGTCAGGACAACTAGGGTTAGCGTCAGGACAACTAGGGTTAGCGTCAGGACAACTAGGGTAAGCGTCAGGACAACTAGGGTTAGCTTCAGGACAACTAGGGTTAGCGTCAGGACAACTAGGGTAAGCGTCAGGACAACTAGGGTTAGCTTCAGGACAACTAGGGTTAGCGCCAGGACAACTAGGGTTAGCGCCATTACAACTAGGGTTAGCGCCAGGACAACTAGGGTTAGAGCCAGGACAACTAGGGTTAGCGCCAGGACAACTAGGTTTAGCGCCAGGACAACTAGGGTTAGCGCCAGGACAACTAGGGTTAGCGCCAGGACAACTAGGGTTAGCGCCAGGACAACTAGGGTTAGCGCCATTACAACTAGGGTTAGCGCCAGGACAACTAGGGTTAGCGCCAGGACAACTAGGGTTAGCGCCAGGACAACTAGGTTTAGCGCCAGGACAACTAGGGTTAGCGCCAGGACAACTAGGGTTAGCTCCAGGACAACTAGGGTTAGCGTCAGGACAACTAGGGTTAGCGTCAGGACAACTAGGGTTAGCGTCAGGACAACTAGGGTTAGCGTCAGGACAACTAGGGTAAGCGTCAGGACAACTAGGGTTAGCTTCAGGACAACTAGGGTTAGCGTCAGGACAACTAGGGTTAGCGTCAGGACAACTAGGGTTAGCGTCAGGACAACTAGGGTTAGCGTCAGGACAACTAGGGTAAGCGTCAGGACAACTAGGGTTAGCGTCACGACAACTAGGGTTAGCGTCACGACAACTAGGGTTAGCGTCAGGACAACAAGGGTTAGCGTCACGACAACTAGGGTTAGCGTCAGGACAACTAGGGTTAGCGTCACGACAACTAGGGTTAGCGTCAGGACAACTAGGGTTAGCGTCAGGACAACTAGGGCTTGCGTCAGGACAACTAGGGTTAGCATCACGACAACTAGGGTTAGCGTCAGGACAACTAGGGTTAGCGTCACGACAACTAGGGTTAGCGTCAGGACAACTAGGGTTAGCGTCACGACAACTAGGGTTAGCGTCAGGACAACTAGGGTTAGCGTCAGGACAACTAGGGTTAGCGTCAGGATAACTAGGGTTAGCGTCAGGACAAGTAGGGTTAGCGTCAGGACAACTAGGGTTAGCGTCAGGACAACTAGGGTTAGCGTCAGGACAACTAGGGTTAGCGTCACGACAACTAGGGTTAGCGTCAGGACAACTAGGGTTAGCGTCACGACAACTAGGGTTAGCGTCAGGACAACTAGGGTTAGCGTCACAACTAGGGTTAGCGTCAGGACAACTAGGGTTAGCGTCAGGACAACTAGGGTTAGCGTCACAACTAGGGTTAGCATCAGGACAACTAGGGTTAGCGTCACGACAACTAGGGTTAGCGTCAGGACAACTAGGGTTAGCGTCAGGACAACTAGGGTTAGCATCACGACAACTAGGGTTAGCGTCAGGACAACTAGGGTTAGCGTCACGACAACTAGGGTTAGCGTCAGGACAACTAGGGTTAGCGTCACGACAACTAGGGTTAGCGTCAGGACAACTAGGATTAGCGTCAGGACAACTAGGGTTAGCGTCAGGACAACTAGGGTTAGCGTCAGGACAACTAGGGTTAGCGTCAGGACAACTAGGGTTAGCGTCAGGACAACTAGGGTTAGCGTCACGACAACTAGGGTTAGCATCAGGACAACTAGGGTTAGCGTCAGGACATATAGGGTTAGCGTCAGGACAACTAGGGTTAGCGTCACGACAACTAGGGTTAGCGTCAGGACAAGTAGGGTTAGCGTCAGGACAACTAGGGTTAGCGTCAGGACAAGTAGGTTTAGCGTCAGGACAACTAGGGTTAGCGTCAGGACAACTAGGGTTAGCGTCAGAACAAGTAGGGTTAGCGTCAGGACAAGTAGGCTTAGCGTCAGGACAACTAGGGTTAGCGTCAGGACAACTAGGGTTAGCGTCAGGACAAGTAGGGTTAGCGTCAGGACAACTAGGGTTAGCGTCAGGACAACTAGGGTTAGCGTCAGGACAAGTAGGGTTAGCGTCAGGACAACTAGGGTTAGCGTCAGGACAAGTAGGGTTAGCGTCAGGACAACTAGGGTTAGCGTCAGGACAACTAGGGTTAGCATCAGGACAACTAGGGTTAGCGTCAGGACAACTAGGGTTAGCGTCAGGACAACTAGGGTTAGCGTCAGGACTACTAGGGTTAGCTTCAGGACAACTAGGGTTAGCGTCAGGACAACTCGGGTTAGCGTCAGGACAACTCGGGTTAGCATCAGGACAACTAGGGTTAGCGTCAGGACAACTAGGGTTAGCGCCAGGACAACTAGGGTTAGCGCCAGGACAACTAGGGTTAGCGCCAGGACAACTAGGGTTAGCGCCAGGACAACTAGGGTTAGCGCCAGGACAGCTAGGGTTAGCGCCAGGACAACTAGGGTTAGCGCCAGGACAACTAGGGTTAGCACCAGGACAACTAGGGTTAGCGCCAGGACAACTAGGGTTAGCGTCAGGACAAGTAGGGTTAGCGTCAGGACAACTAGGGTTAGCGTCAGGACAACTAGGGTTAGCGTCAGGACAACTAGGGTTAGCGTCAGGACAACTCGGGTTAGCGTCAGGACAACTAGGGTTAGCGTCAGGACAACTAGGGTTAGCGTCAGGACAACTAGGGTTAGCGCCAGGACAACTAGGGTTAGCGCCAGGACAACTAGGGTTAGCGCCAGGACAACTAGGGTTAGCGCCACGACAACTAGGGTTAGCGCCAGGACAACTAGGGTTAGCACCAGGACAACTAGGGTTAGCGCCAGGACAACTAGGGTTAGCGTCAGGACAAGTAGGGTTAGCGTCAGGACAACTAGGGTTAGCGTCAGGACAACTAGCGTTAGCGTCAGAACAAGTAGGGTTAGCGTCAGGACAAGTAGGGTTAGCGTCAGGACAACTAGGGTTAGCGTCAGGACAACTAGGGTTAGCGTCAGGACAACTAGGGTTAGCATCAGGACAACTAGGGTTAGCGTCAGGACAAGTAGGGTTAGCGTCAGGACAACTAGGGTTAGCGTCAGGACAACTAGGGTTAGCGCCAGGACAACTAGGGTTAGCATCAGGACAACTAGGGTTAGCGTCAGGACAACTAGGGTTAGCGTCAGGACAACTAGGGTTAGCGTCAGGACTACTAGGGTTAGCTTCAGGACAACAAGGGTTAGCGTCAGGACAACTAGGGTTAGCGTCAGGACAACTAGGGTTAGCGTCAGGACAACTCGGGTTAGCGTCAGGACAACTCGGGTTAGCGTCAGGACAACTCGGGTTAGCATCAGGACAACTAGGGTTAGCGTCAGGACAACTAGGGTTAGCGCCAGGACAACTAGGGTTAGCACCAGGACAACTAGGGTTAGCGCCAGGACAACTAGGGTTAGCGCCAGGACAACTAGGGTTAGCGCCAGGACAACTAGGGTTAGCGCCAGGAAAACTAGGGTTAGCGCCAGGACAACTAGGGTTAGCGCCAGGACAACTAGGGTTAGCATCAGGACAACTAGGGTTAGCGCCAAGACAACTAGGGTTAGCGCCAGGACAGCTAGGGTTAGCGTCAGGACAACTAGGGTTAGCGTCAGGACAACTAGGGTTAGCGTCAGGACAGCTAGGGTTAGCGTCAGGACAACTAGGGTTAGCGTCAGGACAACTAGGGTTAGCGTCAGGACAACTAGGGTAAGCGTCAGGACAACTAGGGTTAGCGTCAGGACAACTAGGGTTAGCGTCAGGACAACTAGGGTTAGCGTCAGGACAACTAGGGCTAGAGCCAGGACAACTAGGGTTAGCGCCAGAACAACTAGGGTTAGCGCCAGGACAACTAGGGTTAGCGCCAGGACAACTAGGGTTAGCGCCAGGACAACTAGGGTTAGCGCCATTACAACTAGGGTTAGCGCCAGGACAACTAGGGTTAGCGCCAGGACAACTAGGGTTAGCGCCAGGACAACTAGGGTTAGCACCAGGACAACTAGGGTTAGCGCCAGGACAACTAGGGTTAGCTCCAGGACAACTAGGGTTAGCGTCAGGACAACTAGGGATAGCGTCAGGACAACTAGGGTTAGCGTCAGGACAACTAGGGTAAGCGTCAGGACAACTAGGGTTAGCTTCAGGACAACTAGGGTTAGCGTCAGGGCAACTAGGGTTAGCGCCAGGACAACTAGGGTTAGCGCCAGGACAACTAGGGTTAGCGTCAGGACAACTAGGGTTAGCGTCAGGACAACTAGGGTAAGCATCAGGACAACTAGGGTTAGCGCCAGGACAACTAGGGTTAGCGCCAGGACAACTAGGGTTAGCACCAGGACAACTAGGGTTAGCGCCAGGACAACTAGGGTTAGCGCCAGGACAACTAGGGTTAGCGCCAGGACAACTAGGGTTAGCGCCAGTAAAACTAGGGTTAGCGCCAGGACAACTAGGGTTAGCGCCAGGACAACTAGGGTTAGCGCCAGGACAAATAGGGTTAGCATCAGGACAACTAGGGTTAGCGCCAGGAAAGCTAGGGTTAGCGTCAGGACAACTAGGGTTAGCATCAGGACAACTAGGGTTAGCCTCAGGACAGCTAGGGTTAGCGTCAGGACAACTAGGGTTAGCGTCAGGACAACTAGGGTTAGCGTCAGGACAACTAGGGTAAGCGTCAGGACAACTAGGGTTAGCGTCAGGACAACTAGGGTTAGCGTCAGGACAACTAGGGTTAGCGTCAGGACAACTAGGGTTAGAGCCAGGACAACTAGGGTTAGAGCCAGGACAACTAGGGTTAGCGCCAGGACAACTAGGGTTAGCGCCAGGACAACTAGGGTTAGCGCCATTACAACTAGGGTTAGCGCCAGGACAACTAGGGTTAGCGCCAGGACAACTAGGGTTAGCTCCAGGACAACTAGGGTTAGCGTCAGGACAACTAGGGTTAGCGTCAGGACAACTAGGGTTAGCGTCAGGACAAGTACGGTTAGCGTCAGGACAACTAGGGTTAGCATCAGGACAACTAGGGTTAGCGTAAGGACAACTAGGGTTAGCGTCAGGACAACTAGGGTTAGCGTCAGGACAACTAGGGTTAGCGTCACAAGTAGGGTTAGCGTCAGGACAACTAGGGTTAGCGTCACAACAACTAGGGTTAGCGTCACAACAACTAGGGTTAGCGTCAGAACAACTAGGGTTAGCGTCACGACAACTAGGGTTAGCGTCAGGACAACTAGGGTTAGCGTCACGACAACTAGGGTTAGCATCAGGACAACTAGGGTTAGCGTCAGGACAACTAGGGTTAGCGTCACGACAACTAGGGTTAGCGTCAGGACAACTAGGGTTAGCGTCAGGACAACTAGGGTTAGCGTCACAAGTAGGGTTAGCGTCAGGACAACTAGGGTTAGCGTCACAACAACTAGGGTTAGCGTCAGAACAACTAGGGTTAGCGTCAGAACAACTAGGGTTAGCGTCACGACAACTAGGGTTAGCGTCAGGACAACTAGGGTTAGCGTCACGACAACTAGGGTTAGCGTCAGGACAACTCGGGTTAGCGTCACGACAACTAGGGTTAGCGTCAGGACAACTAGGGTTAGCGTCACGACAACTAGGGTTAGCGTCACGACAACTAGGGTTAGCGTCAGGACAACTCGGGTTAGCGTCACGACAACTAGGGTTAGCGTCAGGACAACTAGGGTTAGCGTCACGACAACTAGGGTTAGCGTCAGGACAACTAGGGTTAGAGCCAGGACAACTAGGGTTAGCGCCAGGACAACTAGGGTTAGCGCCAGGACAACTAGGGTTAGCGCCAGGACAACTAGGGTTAGCGCCATTACAACTAGGGTTAGCGCCAGGACAACTAGGGTTAGCGCCAGGACAACAAGGGTTAGCTCCAGGACAACTAGGGTTAGCGTCAGGACAACTAGGGTTAGCGTCAGGACAACTAGGGTTAGCGTCAGGACAACTAGGGTTAGCGTCAGGACAAGTACGTTTAGCGTCAGGACAACTAGGGTTAGCATCAGGACAACTAGGGTTAGCGTCAGGACAACTAGGGTTAGCGTCAGGACAACTAGGGTTAGCGTCAGGACAACTAGGGTTAGCGTCACAAGTAGGGTTAGCGTCAGGACAACTAGGGTTAGCGTCACAAGTAGGGTTAGCACCAGGACAACTAGGGTTAGCGCCAGGACAACTAGGGTTAGCGCCAGGACAACTAGGGTTAGCGCCAGGACAACTAGGGTTAGCGCCAGTAAAACTAGGGTTAGCGCCAGGACAACTAGGGTTAGCGCCAGGACAACTAGGGTTAGCGCCAGGACAAATAGGGTTAGCATCAGGACAACTAGGGTTAGCGCCAGGAAAGCTAGGGTTAGCGTCAGGACAACTAGGGTTAGCATCAGGACAACTAGGGTTAGCCTCAGGACAGCTAGGGTTAGCGTCAGGACAACTAGGGTTAGCGTCAGGACAACTAGGGTTAGCGTCAGGACAACTAGGGTAAGCGTCAGGACAACTAGGGTTAGCGTCAGGACAACTAGGGTTAGCGTCAGGACAACTAGGGTTAGCGTCAGGACAACTAGGGTTAGAGCCAGGACAACTAGGGTTAGAGCCAGGACAACTAGGGTTAGCGCCAGGACAACTAGGGTTAGCGCCAGGACAACTAGGGTTAGCGCCAGGACAACTAGGGTTAGCGCCATTACAACTAGGGTTAGCGCCAGGACAACTAGGGTTAGCGCCAGGACAACTAGGGTTAGCTCCAGGACAACTAGGGTTAGCGTCAGGACAACTAGGGTTAGCGTCAGGACAACTAGGGTTAGCGTCAGGACAAGTACGGTTAGCGTCAGGACAACTAGGGTTAGCATCAGGACAACTAGGGTTAGCGTAAGGACAACTAGGGTTAGCGTCAGGACAACTAGGGTTAGCGTCAGGACAACTAGGGTTAGCGTCACAAGTAGGGTTAGCGTCAGGACAACTAGGGTTAGCGTCACAACAACTAGGGTTAGCGTCACAACAACTAGGGTTAGCGTCAGAACAACTAGGGTTAGCGTCACGACAACTAGGGTTAGCGTCAGGACAACTAGGGTTAGCGTCACGACAACTAGGGTAAGCATCAGGACAACTAGGGTTAGCGTCAGGACAACTAGGGTTAGCGTCACGACAACTAGGGTTAGCGTCAGGACAACTAGGGTTAGCGTCAGGACAACTAGGGTTAGCGTCACAAGTAGGGTTAGCGTCAGGACAACTAGGGTTAGCGTCACAACAACTAGGGTTAGCGTCAGAACAACTAGGGTTAGCGTCAGAACAACTAGGGTTAGCGTCACGACAACTAGGGTTAGCGTCAGGACAACTAGGGTTAGCGTCACGACAACTAGGGTTAGCGTCAGGACAACTCGGGTTAGCGTCACGACAACTAGGGTTAGCGTCAGGACAACTAGGGTTAGCGTCACGACAACTAGGGTTAGCGTCACGACAACTAGGGTTAGCGTCAGGACAACTCGGGTTAGCGTCACGACAACTAGGGTTAGCGTCAGGACAACTAGGGTTAGCGTCACGACAACTAGGGTTAGCGTCAGGACAACTAGGGTTAGAGCCAGGACAACTAGGGTTAGCGCCAGGACAACTAGGGTTAGCGCCAGGACAACTAGGGTTAGCGCCAGGACAACTAGGGTTAGCGCCATTACAACTAGGGTTAGCGCCAGGACAACTAGGGTTAGCGCCAGGACAACAAGGGTTAGCTCCAGGACAACTAGGGTTAGCGTCAGGACAACTAGGGTTAGCGTCAGGACAACTAGGGTTAGCGTCAGGACAAGTACGTTTAGCGTCAGGACAACTAGGGTTAGCATCAGGACAACTAGGGTTAGCGTCAGGACAACTAGGGTTAGCGTCAGGACAACTAGGGTTAGCGTCAGGACAACTAGGGTTAGCGTCACAAGTAGGGTTAGCGTCAGGACAACTAGGGTTAGCGTCACAACTAGGGTTAGCGTCAGAACAACTAGGGTTAGCGTCAGAACAACTAGGGTTAGCGTCAGAACAACTAGGGTTAGCGTCACGACAAGTAGGGTTAGCGTCAGGACAACTAGGGTTAGCGTCACGACAACTAGGGTTAGCATCAGGACAACTAGGGTTAGCGTCAGGACAACTAGGGTTAGCGTCACGACAACTAGGGTTAGCGTCAGGACAACTAGGGTTAGCGTCACAAGTAGGGTTAGCGTCAGGACAACTAGGGTTAGCGTCACAACAACTAGGGTTAGCGTCAGAACAACTAGGGTTAGCGTCAGAACAACTAGGGTTAGCGTCACGACAACTAGGGTTAGTGTCAGGACAACTAGGGTTAGCGTCACGACAACTAGGGTTAGCGTCAGGACAACTCGGGTTAGCGTCACGACAACTAGGGTTAGCGTCAGGACAACTAGGGTTAGCGTCACGACAACTAGGGTTAGCGTCAGGACAACTAGGGTTAGCGTCAGGACAACTAGGGTTAGCGTCAGCACAAGTAGGGTTAGCGTCAGGACAACTAGGGTTAGCGTCAGGAAAACTAGGGTTAGCGTCACGACAACTAGGGTTAGCGTCAGGACAACTACTGTTAGCGTCAGGACAACTAGGGTTAGCGTCAGGACAACTAGGGTTAGCGTCACGACAACTAGGGTTAGCGTCACGACAACTAGGGTTAGCGTCAGGACAACTAGGGTTAGCGTCAGGACAACTAGGGTTAGCGTCAGGACAACTAGGGTTAGCGTCACGACAGCTAGGGTTAGCGTCAGGACAGCTAGGGTTAGCGTCAGGACAACTAGGGTTAGCGTCAGGACAGCTAGGGTTAGCGTCAGGACAGCTAGGGTTAGCGTCAGGACAACTAGGGTTAGCGTCAGGACAACTAGGGTTAGCGTCAGGACAACTAGGGTAAGCGTCAGGACAACTAGGGTTAGCGTCAGGACAACTAGGGTTAGCGTCAGGACAACTAGGGTTAGCGTCAGGACAACTAGGGTTAGAGCCAGGACAACTAGGGTTAGCGCCAGGACAACTAGGGTTAGCGCCAGGACAACTAGGGTTAGCGCCAGGACAACTAGGGTTAGCGCCATTACAACTAGGGTTAGCGCCAGGACAACTAGGGTTAGCGCCAGGACAACTAGGGTTAGCACCAGGATAACTAGGTTTAGCGCCAGGACAACTAGGGTTAGCGCCAGGACAACTAGGGTTAGCTTCAGGACAACTAGGGTTAGCGTCAGGACAACTAGGGTTAGCGTCAGGACAACTAGGGTTAGCGTCAGGACAACTAGGGTTAGCGTCAGGACAACTAGGGTAAGCGTCAGGACAACTAGGGTTAGCTTCAGGACAACTAGGGTTAGCGTCAGGACAACTAGGGTTAGCACCAGGACAACTAGGGTTAGCGCCAGGACAACTAGGGTTAGCGCCAGGACAACTAGGGTTAGCGTCAGGACAACTAGGATTAGCGTCAGGACAACTAGGGTAAGCATCAGGACAACTAGGGTTAGCGCCAGGACAACTAGGGTTAGCGCCAGGACAACTAGGGTTAGCGCCAGGACAACTAGGGTTAGCGCCAGGACAACTAGGGTTAGCGCCAGGACAACTAGGGTTAGCGCCAGGAAAACTAGGGTTAGCGCCAGGACAACTAGGGTTAGCGCCAGGACAACTAGGGTTAGCGCCAGGACAAATAGGGTTAGCATCAGGACAACTAGGGTTAGCGCCAGGACAACTAGGGTTAGCACCAGGAAAGCTAGGGTTAGCGTCAGGACAACTAGGGTTAGCGTCAGGACAGCTAGGGTTAGCGTCAGGACAACTAGGGTTAGCGTCAGGACAACTAGGGTTAGCGTCAGGACAACTAGGGTAAGCGTCAGGACAACTAGGGTTAGCGTCAGGACAACTAGGGTTAGCGTCAGGACAACTAGGGTTAGCGTCAGGACAACTAGGGTTAGAGCCAGGACAACTAGGGTTAGCGCCAGGACAACTAGGGTTAGCGCCAGGACAACTAGGGTTAGCGCCATTACAACTAGGGTTAGCGCCAGGACAACTAGGGTTAGCGCCAGGATAACTAGGGTTAGCGCCAGGACAACTAGGTTTAGCGCCAGGACAACTAGGGTTAGCGCCAGGACAACTAGGGTTAGCTCCAGGACAACTAGGGTTAGCGTCAGGACAACTAGGGTTAGCGTCAGGACAACTAGGGTTAGCGTCAGGACAACTAGGGTTAGCGTCAGGACAACTAGGGTTAGCATCAGGACAAGTACGGTTAGCGTCAGGACAACTAGGGTTAGCATCAGGACAACTAGGGTTAGCGTCAGGACAACTAGGGTTAGCGTCACGACAACTAGGGTTAGCGTCAGGACAACTAGGGTTAGCGTCAGGACAACTAGGGTTAGCGTCACAAGTAGGGTTAGCTTCAGGACAACTAGGGTTAGCGTCACAACAACTAGGGTTAGCGTCAGAACAACTAGGGTTAGCGTCAGAACAACTAGGGTTAGCGTCACGACAACTAGGGTTAGCGTCAGGACAACTAGGGTTAGCGTCACGACAACTAGGGTTAGCGTCAGGACAACTCGGGTTAGCGTCACGACAACTAGGGTTAGCGCCAGGACAACTAGGGTTAGCGCCAGGACAACTAGGGTTAGCGCCAGGACAACTAGGGTTAGCGTCAGGACAACTAGGGTTAGCGTCAGGACAACTAGGGTAAGCATCAGGACAACTAGGGTTAGCGCCAGGACAACTAGGGTTAGCGCCAGGACAACTAGGGTTAGCACCAGGACAACTAGGGTTAGCGCCAGGACAACTAGGGTTAGCGCCAGGACAACTAGGGTTAGCACCAGGACAACTAGGGTTAGCGCCAGGACAACTAGGGTTAGCGCCAGGACAACTAGGGTTAGCGCCAGGACAAATAGGGTTAGCATCAGGACAACTAGGGTTAGCGCCAGGACAACTAGGGTTAGCGCCAGGAAAGCTAGGGTTAGCGTCAGGACAACTAGGGTTAGCGTCAGGACAACTAGGGTTAGCGTCAGGACAGCTAGGGTTAGCGTCAGGACAACTAGGGTTAGCGTCAGGCAACTAGGGTTAGCGTCAGGACAACTAGGGTAAGCGTCAGGACAACTAGGGTTAGCGTCAGGACAACTAGGGTTAGCGTCAGGACAACTAGGGTTAGCGTCAGGACAACTAGGGTTAGAGCCAGGACAACTAGGGTTAGCGCCAGGACAACTAGGGTTAGCGCCAGGACAACTAGGCTTAGCGCCAGGACAACTAGGGTTAGCGCCATTACAACTAGGGTTAGCGCCAGGACAACTAGGGTTAGCGCCAGGACAACTAGGGTTAGCGCCAGGACAACTAGGTTTAGCGCCAGGACAACTAGGGTTAGCGCCAGGACAACTAGGGTTAGCTCCAGGACAACTAGGGTTAGCGTCAGGACAACTAGGGTTAGCGTCAGGACAACTAGGGTTAGCGTCAGGACAACTAGGGTTAGCGTCAGGACAACTAGGGTAAGCGTCAGGACAACTAGGGTTAGCTTCAGGACAACTAGGGTTAGCGTCAGGACAACTAGGGTAAGCGTCAGGACAACTAGGGTTAGCTTCAGGACAACTAGGGTTAGCGCCAGGACAACTAGGGTTAGCGCCATTACAACTAGGGTTAGCGCCATTACAACTAGGGTTAGCGCCAGGACAACTAGGGTTAGAGCCAGGACAACTAGGGTTAGCGCCAGGACAACTAGGTTTAGCGCCAGGACAACTAGGGTTAGCGCCAGGACAACTAGGGTTAGCGCCAGGACAACTAGGGTTAGCGCCATTACAACTAGGGTTAGCGCCAGGACAACTAGGGTTAGCGCCAGGACAACTAGGGTTAGCGCCAGGACAACTAGGTTTAGCGCCAGGACAACTAGGGTTAGCGCCAGGACAACTAGGGTTAGCTCCAGGACAACTAGGGTTAGCGTCAGGACAACTAGGGTTAGCGTCAGGACAACTAGGGTTAGCGTCAGGACAACTAGGGTAAGCGTCAGGACAACTAGGGTTAGCTTCAGGACAACTAGGGTTAGCGTCAGGACAACTAGGGTTAGCGCCAGGACAACTAGGGTTAGCGCCAGGACAACTAGGGTTAGCGCCAGGACAACTAGGGTTAGCGTCAGGACAACTAGGATTAGCGTCAGGACAACTAGGGTAAGCATCAG
Organism: Phyllobates terribilis; assembly: GCF_046119375.1. Lineage (NCBI taxonomy): Eukaryota > Metazoa > Chordata > Amphibia > Anura > Dendrobatidae > Phyllobates > Phyllobates terribilis. The sequence goes on along the minus strand of NW_027364494.1, from coordinate 50,741 downwards.
GACAACTAGGGTTAGCGCCAGGACAACTAGGGTTAGCGCCAGGACAACTAGGGTTAGCGCCAGGACAACTAGGGTTAGCGCCAGGACAACTAGGGTTAGCGCCAGGACAACTAGGGTTAGCGCCAGGACAACTAGGGTTAGCGCCAGGAAAACTAGGGTTAGCGCCAGGACAACTAGGGTTAGCGCCAGGACAACTAGGGTTAGCGCCAGGACAAATAGGGTTAGCATCAGGACAACTAGGGTTAGCGCCAGGACAACTAGGGTTAGCACCAGGAAAGCTAGGGTTAGCGTCAGGACAACTAGGGTTAGCGTCAGGACAGCTAGGGTTAGCGTCAGGACAACTAGGGTTAGCGTCAGGACAACTAGGGTTAGCGTCAGGACAACTAGGGTTAGCGTCAGGACAACTAGGGTTAGCGTCAGGACAACTAGGGTAAGCGTCAGGACAACTAGGGTTAGCGTCAGGACAACTAGGGTTAGCGTCAGGACAACTATGGTTAGCGTCAGGACAACTAGGGTTAGAGCCAGGACAACTAGGGTTAGCGTCAGGACAACTAGGGTTAGCGTCACGACAACTAGGGTTAGCGTCAGGACAACTAGGGTTAGCGTCAGGACAACTAGGGTTAGCGTCACAAGTAGGGTTAGCTTCAGGACAACTAGGGTTAGCGTCACAACAACTAGGGTTAGCGTCAGAACAACTAGGGTTAGCGTCAGAACAACTAGGGTTAGCGTCACGACAACTAGGGTTAGCGTCAGGACAACTAGGGTTAGCGTCACGACAACTAGGGTTAGCGTCAGGACAACTCGGGTTAGCGTCACGACAACTAGGGTTAGCGCCAGGACAACTAGGGTTAGCGCCAGGACAACTAGGGTTAGCGCCAGGACAACTAGGGTTAGCATCAGGACAACTAGGGTTAGCGTCAGGACAACTAGGGTAAGCATCAGGACAACTAGGGTTAGCGCCAGGACAACTAGGGTTAGCGCCAGGACAACTAGGGTTAGCACCAGGACAACTAGGGTTAGCGCCAGGACAACTAGGGTTAGCGCCAGGACAACTAGGGTTAGCGCCAGGACAACTAGGGTTAGCGCCAGGACAACTAGGGTTAGCGCCAGGACAACTAGGGTTAGCGCCAGGACAAATAGGGTTAGCATCAGGACAACTAGGGTTAGCGCCAGGACAACTAGGGTTAGCGCCAGGAAAGCTAGGGTTAGCGTCAGGACAACTAGGGTTAGCGTCAGGACAACTAGGGTTAGCGTCAGGACAGCTAGGGTTAGCGTCAGGACAACTAGGGTTAGCGTCAGGCAACTAGGGTTAGCGTCAGGACAACTAGGGTAAGCGTCAGGACAACTAGGGTTAGCGTCAGGACAACTAGGGTTAGCGTCAGGACAACTAGGGTTAGCGTCAGGACAACTAGGGTTAGAGCCAGGACAACTAGGGTTAGCGCCAGGACAACTAGGGTTAGCGCCAGGACAACTAGGGTTAGCGCCTGGACAACTAGGGTTAGCGCCATTACAACTAGGGTTAGCGCCAGGACAACTAGGGTTAGCGCCAGGACAACTAGGGTTAGCGCCAGGACAACTAGGTTTAGCGCCAGGACAACTAGGGTTAGCGCCAGGACAACTAGGGTTAGCTCCAGGACAACTAGGGTTAGCGTCAGGACAACTAGGGTTAGCGTCAGGACAACTAGGGTTAGCGTCAGGACAACTAGGGTTAGCGTCAGGACAACTAGAGTTAGCATCAGGACAAGTACGGTTAGCGTCAGGACAACTAGGGTTAGCATCAGGACAACTAGGGTTAGCGTCAGGACAACTAGGGTTAGCGTCACGACAACTAGGGTTAGCGTCAGGACAACTAGGGTTAGCGTCAGGACAACTAGGGTTAGCGTCACAAGTAGGGTTAGCTTCAGGACAACTAGGGTTAGCGTCACAACAACTAGGGTTAGCGTCAGAACAACTAGGGTTAGCGTCAGAACAACTAGGGTTAGCGTCACGACAACTAGGGTTAGCGTCAGGACAACTAGGGTTAGCGTCACGACAACTAGGGTTAGCGTCAGGACAACTCGGGTTAGCGTCACGACAACTAGGGTTAGCGTCACGACAACTAGGGTTAGCGTCAGGACAACTAGGGTTAGCGTCAGCACAACTAGGGTTAGCGTCAGGACAACTAGGGTTAGCGTCAGGACAACCAGGGTTAGCGTCACGACAACTAGGGTTAGCGTCAGGACAACTACTGTTAGCGTCAGGACAACTAGGGTTAGCGTCAGGACAACTAGGGTTAGCGTCACGACAACTAGGGTTAGCGTCAGGACAACTAGGATTAGCGTCAGGACAACTAGGGTTAGCGTCAGGACAACTAGGGTTAGCGTCACGACAACTAGGGTTAGCGTCAGGACAACTAGGGTTAGCGTCAGGACAACTAGGGTTACCGTCAGGACAACTAGGGTTAGCGTCAGGACAACTAGGGTTAGCGTCACGACAACTAGGGTTAGCGTCAGGACAACTAGGGTTAGCGTCAGGACAACTAGGGTTAGCGTCAGGACAACTAGGGTTAGCGTCACGACAACTAGGGTTAGCGTCACGACAACTAGGGTTAGCGTCAGGACAACTAGGGTTAGCGTCAGGACAACTAGGGTTAGCGTCAGGACAACTAGGGTTAGCGTCTGTACAACTAGGGTTAGCGTCACGACAACTAGGGTTAGCGTCAGGACAACTAGGGTTAGCGTCAGGACAACTAGGGTTAGCGTCAGGACAACTAGGGTTAGCGTCAGGACAACTAGGGTTCGCGTCACGACAACTAGGGTTAGCGTCAGGACACCTAGGGTTAGCGTCACGACAACTAGGGTTAGCGTCAGGGCAACTAGGGTTAGCGTCAGGACAACTAGGGTTAGCGTCAGGACAACTAGGGTTAGCATCAGGACAACTAGGGTTAGCGTCAGGACAACTAGGGTTAGCGTCAGGACAACTAGGGTTAGCGTTAGGACAACTAGGGTTAGCGTCAGGACAACTAGGGTTAGCGTCAGGACAACTAGGGTTAGCGTCAGGACAACTAGGGTTAGCGTTAGGACAACTAGGGTTAGCGTCAGGACAACTAGGGTTAGCGTCAGGACAACTAGGGTTAGCGTCAGGACAACTAGGGTTAGCGTCAGGACAACTAGGGTTAGCGTCAGGACAACTAGGGTTAGCGTCAGGACAACTAGGGTTAGCGTCAGGACAACTAGGGTTAGCGTTAGGACAACTAGGGTTAGCGTCAGGACAACTAGGGTTAGCGTCAGGACAACTAGGGTTAGCGTCAGGATAACTAGGGTTAGCGTCAGGACAACTAGGGTTAGCGTCAGGACAACTAGGGTTAGCGTCAGGACAACTAGGGTTAGCGTCACGACAACTAGGGTTAGCGTCAGGACAACTAGGGTTAGCGTCACGACAACTAGGGTTAGCGTCAGGACAACTAGGGTTAGCGTCAGGACAACTAGGGTTAGCGTCAGGACAACTAGGGTTAGCGTCAGGACAACTAGGGTTAGCGTCACGACAACTAGGGTTAGCGTCAGGACAACTAGGGTTAGCGTCACGACAACTAGGGTTAGCGTCACGACAACTAGGGTTAGCGTCAGGACAACTAGGGTTAGCGTCAGGACAACTAGGGTTAGCGTCACGACAACTAGCGTTAGCGTCAGGACAACTAGCGTTAGCGTCAGGACAACTAGGGTTAGCGTCACAACTAGGGTTAGCGTCAGGACAACTAGGGTTAGCGTCAGGACAACTAGGGTTAGCGTCACAACAAGGGTTAGCATCAGGACAACTAGGGTTAGCGTCAGGACAACTAGGGTTAGCGTCAGGACAACTAGGGTTAGCGTCAGGACAACTAGGGTTAGCATCACGACAACTAGGGTTAGCGTCAGGACAACTAGGGTTAGCGTCACGACAACTAGGGTTAGCGTCACGACAACTAGGGTTAGCGTCAGGACAACTAGGGTTAGCGTCAGGACAACTAGGGTTAGCGTCAGGACAACTAGGGTTAGCGTCACGACAACTAGGGTTAGCGTCAGGACAACTAGGGTTAGCATCAGGACAACTAGGGTTAGCGTCAGGACAACTAGGGTTAGCATCACGACAACTAGGGTTAGCGTCAGGACAACTAGGGTTAGCGTCAGGACATATAGGGTTAGCGTCAGGACAACTAGGGTTAGCGTCACGACAACTAGGGTTAGCGTCAGGACACCTAGGGTTAGCGTCACGACAACTAGGGTTAGCGTCAGGACAACTAGGGTTAGCTTCAGGTCAAATAGGGTTAGAGTCAGGACAACTAGGGTTAGCGTCAGGACAACTAGGGTTAGCGTCAGGACAACTAGTGTTAGCGTCACGACAACTAGGGTTAGCGTCAGGACAAATCGGGTTAGCGTGAGGACAACTCGTGTTAGCGTCAGGACAACTAGGGTTAGCATCAGGACAAGTAGGGTTAGCGTCAGGACAACTAGGGTTAGCGTCAGGACAACTAGGGTTAGCGTCAGGACAAGTAGGGTTAGCATCAGGACAACTAGGGTTAGCGTCAGGACAACTAGGGTTAGCGTCAGGACAAGTAGGGTTAGCGTCAGGACAACTAGGGTTAGCGTCAGGACAAGTAGGTTTAGCGTCAGGACAACTAGGGTTAGCGTCAGGACAACTAGGGTTAGCGTCAGGACAACTAGGGTTAGCATCAGGACAACTAGGGTTAGCTTCAGGACAACTAGGGTTAGCGTCAGGACAACTAGGGTTAGCATCAGGACAACTAGGGTTAGCTTCAGGACAACTAGGGTTAGCGTCAGGACAACTAGGGTTAGCGTCAGGACTACTAGGGTTAGCTTCAGGACAACTAGGGTTAGCGTCAGGACAACTAGGGTTAGCGTCAGGACAACTAGGGTTAGCGTCAGGACAACTCGGGTTAGCGTCAGGACAACTCGGGTTAGCGTCAGGACAACTAGGGTTAGCGTCAGGACAACTAGGGTTAGCGCCAGGACAACTAGGGTTAGCGCCAGGACAACTAGGGTTAGCGCCAGGACAACTAGGGTTAGCGCCAGGACAACTAGGGTTAGCGCCAGGACAACTAGGGTTAGCGCCAGGACAACTAGGGTTAGCGCCAGGACAACTAGGGTAAGCGCCAGGACAACTAGGGTTAGCGCCAGGACAACTAGGGTTAGCGTCAGGACAAGTAGGGTTAGCGTCAGGACAACTAGGGTTAGCGTCAGGACAACTAGGGTTAGCGTCAGAACAAGTAGGGTTAGCGTCAGGACAAGTAGGGTTAGCGTCAGGACAACTAGGGTTAGCGTCAGGACAACTAGGGTTAGCGTCAGGACAAGTAGGGTTAGCGTCAGGACAACTAGGGTTAGCGTCAGGACAACTAGGGTTAGCGTCAGGACAAGTAGGGTTAGCGTCAGGACAACTAGGGTTAGCGTCAGGACAAGTAGGGTTAGCGTCAGGACAACTAGGGTTAGCGTCAGGACAACTAGGGTTAGCGTCAGGACAACTAGGGTTAGCGTCAGGACAACTAGGGTTAGCGTCAGGACAACTAGGGTTAGCGTCAGGACTACTAGGGTTAGCTTCAGGACAACTAGGGTTAGCGTCAGGACAACTAGGGTTAGCGTCAGGACAACTCGGGTTAGCGTCAGGACAACTCGGGTTAGCGTCAGGACAACTCGGGTTAGCATCAGGACAACTAGGGTTAGCGTCAGGACAACTAGGGTTAGCGCCAGGACAACTAGGGTTAGCGCCAGGACAACTAGGGTTAGCGCCAGGACAACTAGGGTTAGCGCCAAGACAACTAGGGTTAGCGCCAGGACAACTAGGGTTAGCGCCAGGACAACTAGGGTTAGCGCCAGGACAACTAGGGTTAGCGCCAGGACAACTAGGGTTAGCGCCAGGAAAACTAGGGTTAGCGCCAGGACAACTAGGGTTAGCGCCAGGACAACTAGGGTTAGCGCCAGGACAAATAGGGTTAGCATCAGGACAACTAGGGTTAGCGCCAGGACAACTAGGGTTAGCGCCAGGACAGCTAGGGTTAGCGTCAGGACAACTAGGGTTAGCGTCAGGACAGCTAGGGTTAGCGTCAGGACAGCTAGGGTTAGCGTCAGGACAACTAGGGTTAGCGTCAGGACAACTAGGGTTAGCGTCAGGACAACTAGGGTAAGCGTCAGGACAACTAGGGTTAGCGTCAGGACAACTAGGGTTAGCGTCAGGACAACTAGGGTTAGCGTCAGGACAACTAGGGTTAGAGCCAGGACAACTAGGGTTAGCGCCAGGACAACTAGGGTTAGCGCCAGGACAACTAGGGTTAGCGCCAGGACAACTAGGGTTAGCGCCATTACAACTAGGGTTAGCGCCAGGACAACTAGGGTTAGCGCCAGGACAACTAGGGTTAGCACCAGGACAACTAGGTTTAGCGCCAGCACAACTAGGGTTAGCGCCAGGACAACTAGGGTTAGCTCCAGGACAACTAGGGTTAGCTTCAGGACAACTAGGGTTAGCGTCAGGACAACTAGGGTTAGCGTCAGGACAACTAGGGTTAGCGCCAGGACAACGAGGGTTAGCGCCAGGACAACTAGGGTTAGCGTCAGGACAACTAGGGTTAGCGTCAGGACAACTAGGGTAAGCATCAGGACAACTAGGGTTTGCGCCAGGACAACTAGGGTTAGCGCCAGGACAACTAGGGTTAGCACCAGGACAACTAGGGTTAGCGCCAGGACAACTAGGGTTAGCGCCAGGACAACTAGGGTTAGCGCCAGGACAACTAGGGTTAGCGCCAGGAAAACTAGGGTTAGCGCCAGGACAACTAGGGTTAGCGCCAGGACAACTAGGGTTAGCGCCAGGACAAATAGGGTTAGCATCAGGACAACTAGGGTTAGCGTCAGGACAACTAGGGTTAGCATCACGACAACTAGGGTTAGCGTCAGGACAACTAGGGTTAGCGTCAGGACATATAGGGTTAGCGTCAGGACAACTAGGGTTAGCGTCACGACAACTAGGGTTAGCGTCAGGACACCTAGGGTTAGCGTCACGACAACTAGGGTTAGCGTCAGGACAACTAGGGTTAGCTTCAGGTCAAATAGGGTTAGAGTCAGGACAACTAGGGTTAGCGTCAGGACAACTAGGGTTAGCGTCAGGACAACTAGGGTTAGCGTCACGACAACTAGGGTTAGCGTCAGGACAAATCGGGTTAGCGTGAGGACAACTCGTGTTAGCGTCAGGACAACTAGGGTTAGCATCAGGACAAGTAGGGTTAGCGTCAGGACAACTAGGGTTAGCGTCAGGACAACTAGGGTTAGCGTCAGGACAAGTAGGGTTAGCATCAGGACAACTAGGGTTAGCGTCAGGACAACTAGGGTTAGCGTCAGGACAAGTAGGGTTAGCGTCAGGACAACTAGGGTTAGCGTCAGGACAAGTAGGTTTAGCGTCAGGACAACTAGGGTTAGCGTCAGGACAACTAGGGTTAGCGTCAGGACAACTAGGGTTAGCATCAGGACAACTAGGGTTAGCTTCTGGACAACTAGGGTTAGCGTCAGGACAACTAGGGTTAGCATCAGGACAACTAGGGTTAGCTTCAGGACAACTAGGGTTAGCGTCAGGACAACTAGGGTTAGCGTCAGGACTACTAGGGTTAGCTTCAGGACAACTAGGGTTAGCGTCAGGACAACTAGGGTTAGCGTCAGGACAACTAGGGTTAGCGTCAGGACAACTCGGGTTAGCGTCAGGACAACTCGGGTTAGCGTCAGGACAACTAGGGTTAGCGTCAGGACAACTAGGGTTAGCGCCAGGACAACTAGGGTTAGCGCCAGGACAACTAGGGTTAGCGCCAGGACAACTAGGGTTAGCGCCAGGACAACTAGGGTTAGCGCCAGGACAACTAGGGTTAGCGCCAGGACAACTAGGGTTAGCGCCAGGACAACTAGGGTTAGCGCCAGGACAACTAGGGTTAGCGCCAGGACAACTAGGGTTAGCGCCAGGACAACTAGGGTTAGCGTCAGGACAAGTAGGGTTAGCGTCAGGACAACTAGGGTTAGCGTCAGGACAACTAGGGTTAGCGTCAGAACAAGTAGGGTTAGCGTCAGGACAAGTAGGGTTAGCGTCAGGACAACTAGGGTTAGCGTCAGGACAACTAGGGTTAGCGTCAGGACAAGTAGGGTTAGCGTCAGGACAACTAGGGTTAGCGTCAGGACAACTAGGGTTAGCGTCAGGACAAGTAGGGTTAGCGTCAGGACAACTAGGGTTAGCGTCAGGACAAGTAGGGTTAGCGTCAGGACAACTAGGGTTAGCGTCAGGACAACTAGGGTTAGCGTCAGGACAACTAGGGTTAGCGTCAGGACAACTAGGGTTAGCGTCAGGACTACTAGGGTTAGCTTCAGGACAACTAGGGTTAGCGTCAGGACAACTAGGGTTAGCGTCAGGACAACTCGGGTTAGCGTCAGGACAACTCGGGTTAGCGTCAGGACAACTCGGGTTAGCATCAGGACAACTAGGGTTAGCGTCAGGACAACTAGGGTTAGCGCCAGGACAACTAGGGTTAGCGCCAGGACAACTAGGGTTAGCGCCAGGACAACTAGGGTTAGCGCCAAGACAACTAGGGTTAGCGCCAGGACAACTAGGGTTAGCGCCAGGACAACTAGGGTTAGCGCCAGGACAACTAGGGTTAGCGCCAGGACAACTAGGGTTAGCGCCAGGAAAACTAGGGTTAGCGCCAGGACAACTAGGGTTAGCGCCAGGACAACTAGGGTTAGCGCCAGGACAAATAGGGTTAGCATCAGGACAACTAGGGTTAGCGCCAGGACAACTAGGGTTAGCGCCAGGACAGCTAGGGTTAGCGTCAGGACAACTAGGGTTAGCGTCAGGACAGCTAGGGTTAGCGTCAGGACAGCTAGGGTTAGCGTCAGGACAACTAGGGTTAGCGTCAGGACAACTAGGGTTAGCGTCAGGACAACTAGGGTAAGCGTCAGGACAACTAGGGTTAGCGTCAGGACAACTAGGGTTAGCGTCAGGACAACTAGGGTTAGCGTCAGGACAACTAGGGTTAGAGCCAGGACAACTAGGGTTAGCGCCAGGACAACTAGGGTTAGCGCCAGGACAACTAGGGTTAGCGCCAGGACAACTAGGGTTAGCGCCATTACAACTAGGGTTAGCGCCAGGACAACTAGGGTTAGCGCCAGGACAACTAGGGTTAGCACCAGGACAACTAGGTTTAGCGCCAGCACAACTAGGGTTAACGCCAGGACAACTAGGGTTAGCTCCAGGACAACTAGGGTTAGCTTCAGGACAACTAGGGTTAGCGTCAGGACAACTAGGGTTAGCGTCAGGACAACTAGGGTTAGCGCCAGGACAACGAGGGTTAGCGCCAGGACAACTAGGGTTAGCGTCAGGACAACTAGGGTTAGCGTCAGGACAACTAGGGTAAGCATCAGGACAACTAGGGTTTGCGCCAGGACAACTAGGGTTAGCGCCAGGACAACTAGGGTTAGCACCAGGACAACTAGGGTTAGCGCCAGGACAACTAGGGTTAGCGCCAGGACAACTAGGGTTAGCGCCAGGACAACTAGGGTTAGCGCCAGGAAAACTAGGGTTAGCGCCAGGACAACTAGGGTTAGCGCCAGGACAACTAGGGTTAGCGCCAGGACAAATAGGGTTAGCATCAGGACAACTAGGGTTAGCGCCAGGACAACTAGGGTTAGCGCCAGGAAAGCTAGGGTTAGCGTCAGGACAACTAGGGTTAGTGTCAGGACAACTAGGGTTAGCGTCAGGACAGCTAGGGTTAGCGTCAGGACAACTAGGGTTAGCGTCAGGACAACTAGGGTTAGCGTCAGGACAACTAGGGTAAGCGTCAGGACAACTAGGGTTAGCGTCAGGACAACTAGGGATAGCGTCAGGACAAATAGGGTTAGCGTAAGGAAAAGTAGGGTTAGAGCCAGGACAACTAGGGTTAGCGCCAGGACAACTAGGGTTAGCGCCAGGACAACTAGGGTTAGCGCCAGGACAACTAGGGTTAGCGCCATTACAACTAGGGTTAGCGCCAGGACAACTAGGGTTAGCGCCAGGACAACTAGGGTTAGCGCCAGGACAACTAGGGTTAGCGCCAGGACAACTAGGGTTAGCTCCAGGACAACTAGGGTTAGCGTCAGGACAACTAGGGTTAGCGTCAGGACAACTAGGGTTAGCGTCAGGACAACTAGGGTTAGCGTCAGGACAACTAGGGTTAGCGTCAGGACAACTAGGGTAAGCGTCAGGACAACTAGGGTTAGCTTCAGGACAACTAGGGTTAGCGTCAGGACAACTAGGGTTAGCGCCAGGACAACTAGGGTTAGCGCCAGGACAACTAGAGTTAGCGCCAGGACAACTAGGGTTAGCGTCAGGACAACTAGGGTTAGCGTCAGGACAACTAGGGTAAGCATCAGGACAACTAGGGTTAGCATCAGGACAACTAGGGTTAGCGTCAGGACAACTAGGGTAAGCGTCAGGACAACTAGGGTTAGCGTCAGGACAACTAGGGTTAGCGTCAGGACAACTAGGGATAGCGTCAGGACAACTAGGGTTAGCGTCAGGACAACTAGGGTTAGCGTCAGGACAACTAGGGTTAGCGTCGGGACAACTAGGGTTAGCGTCAGGACAACTAGGGTTAGCCTCAGGACAACTAGGGTTAGCGTCGGGACAACTAGGGTTAGCATCAGGACAACTAGGGTTAGCGTCAGGACAACTAGGGTTAGCGTCAGGACAACTAGCGTTAGCGTCACGACAACTAGGGTTAGCGTCAGGACAACTAGGGTTAGCGTCAGGACAACTAGGGTTATCGTCACAACTAGGGTTAGCGTCAGGACAACTAGGGTTAGCGTCACGACAACTAGGGTTAGCGTCAGGACAACTAGGGTTAACGTCAGGACAACTAGGGTTAGCGTCAGGACAACTAGGGTTAGCGTCACGACACCTAGGGTTAGCGTCAGGACAACTAGGGTTAGCGTCACGACAACTAGGGTTAGCGTCAGGACAACTAGGGTTAGCGTCACGACAACTAGGGTTAGCGTCAGGACAACTAGGGTTAGCGTCAGGACAACTAGGGTTAGCGTCAGGACAACTAGGGTTAGCGTCAGGACAACTAGGGTTAGCGTCAGGACAACTAGGGTTAGCATCAGGACAACTAGGGTTAGCGTCAGGACAACTAGGGTTAGCGTCAGGACACATAGGGTTAGTGTCAGGACAACTAGGGTTAGCGTCACGACAACTAGGGTTAGCGTCAGGACACCTAGGGTTAGCGTCACGACAACTAGGGTTAGCGTCAGGACAACTAGGGTTAGCTTCAGGACAACTAGGGTTAGCGTCAGGACAACTAGGGTTAGCGTCAGGACAACTAGGGTTAGCGTCACGACAACTAGGGTTAGCGTCAGGACACCTAGGGTTAGCGTCACGACAACTAGGGTTAGCGTCAGGACAACTAGGGTTATCGTCAAGACAACTAGGGTTAGCGTCAGGACAACTAGGGTTAGCGTCAGGACAACTAGGGTTAGCGTCAGGACAACTAGGGTTAGCATCAGGACAACTAGGGTTAGCGTCAGGACAACTAGGGTTAGCGTCAGGACAACTAGGGTTAGCATCAGGACTACTAGGGTTAGCTTCAGGACAACTAGGGTTAGCGTCAGGACAACTCGGGTTAGCGTCAGGACAACTCGGGATAGCGTCAGGACAACTCGGGTTAGCGTCAGGACAACTCGGGTTAGCATCAGGACAACTAGGGTTAGCGTCAGGACAACTAGGGTTAGCGCCAGGACAACTAGGGTTAGCGCCAGGACAACTAGGGTTAGCGCCAGGACAACTAGGGTTAGCGCCAGGACAACTAGGGTTAGCGCCAGGACAACTAGGGTTAGCGCCAGGACCACTAGGGTTAGCACCAGGACAACTAGGGTTAGCGCCAGGACAACTAGGGTTAGCGCCAGGACAACTAGGGTTAGCGCCAGGACAACTAGGGTTAGCGCCAGGACAACTAGGGTTAGCGCCAGGACAACTAGGGTTAGCGTCAGGACAACTAGGGTTAGCGCCAGGACAACTAGGGTTAGCATCAGGACAACTAGGGTTAGCGCCAGGACAACTAGGGTTAGCGCCAGGACAGCTAGGGTTAGCGTCAGGACAACTAGGGTTAGCGTCAGGACAACTAGGGTTAGCGTCAGGACAGCTAGGGTTAGCGTCAGGACAGCTAGGGTTAGCGCCAGGACAACTAGGGTTAGCGCCAGGACAGCTAGGGTTAGCGTCAGGACACATAGGGTTAGCGTCAGGACAACTAGGGTTAGCGTCAGGACAACTAGGGTTAGAGCCAGGACAACTAGGGTTAGCGCCAGGACAACTAGGGTTAGCGCCAGGACAACTAGGGTTAGCGCCAGGACAACTAGGGTTAGCGTCAGGACAACTAGGGTAAGCGTCAGGACAACTAGGGTTAGCGTCAGGACAACTAGGGTTAGCGTCAGGACAACTAGGGTTAGCGTCAGGACTACTAGGGTAAGCGTCAGAACAACTAGGGTTAGCGTCAGGACAACTAGGGTTAGCGTCAGGACAACTAGGGATAGCGTCAGGACAACTAGGGTTAGCGTCAGGACAACTAGGGTTAGCGTCAGGACAACTAGGGTTAGCGTCGGGACAACTAGTGTTAGCCTCAGGACAACTAGGGTTAGCGTCGGGACAACTAGGGTTAGCATCAGGACAACTAGGGTTAGCGTCAGGACAACTAGGGTTAGCGTCAGGACAACTAGGGTTAGCGTCAGGACAACTAGCGTTAGCGTCACGACAACTAGGGTTAGCGTCAGGACAACTAGGGTTAGCGTCACGACAACTAGGGTTAGAGTCAGGACAACTAGGGTTAGCGTCAGGACAACTAGGGTTATCGTCAGGACAACTAGGGTTAGCGTCAGGACAACTAGGGTTAGCGTCACGACAACTAGGGTTAGCGTCAGGACAACTAGGGTTAGCGTCAGGACAACTAGGGTTAGCGTCACAACTAGGGTTAGCATCAGGACAACTAGGGTTAGCGTCACGACAACTAGGGTTAGCGTCAGGACAATTAGGGTTAGCGTCAGGACAACTAGGGTTAGCGTCAGGACAACTAGGGTTAGCGTCACGACAACTAGGGTTAGCGTCAGGACAACTAGGGTTAGCGTCACGACAACTAGGGTTAGCGTCAGGACAACTAGGGTTAGCGTCACGACAACTGGGGTTAGCGTCAGGACAACTAGGGTTAGCGTCAGGACAACTAGGGTTAGCGTCAGGACACATAGGGTTAGCGTCAGGACAACTAGGGTTAGCGTCACGACAACTAGGGTTAGCGTCACGACAACTAGGGTTAGCGTCAGGACACCTAGGGTTAGCGTCAGGACAACTAGGGTTAGCGTCAGGACAACTAGGGTTAGCGTCAGGACAACTAGGGTTAGCGTCAGGACAACTAGGGTTAGCGTCACGACAACTAGGGTTAGCGTCAGGACACCTAGGGTTAGCGTCACTACAACTAGGGTTAGCGTCAGGACAACTAGGGTTATCGTCAGGACAACTAGGGTTAGCGTCAGGACAACTAGGGTTAGCGTCAGGACAACTAGGTTTAGCGTCAGGACAACTAGGGTTAGCGTCAGGACAACTAGGGTTAGCGTCAGGACAACTAGGGTTAGCGTCAGGACAACTAGGGATAGCGTCAGGACAACTAGGGTTAGCGTCAGGACAACTAGGGTTAGCGTCAGGACAAATAGGGTTAGCGTCGGGACAACTAGGGTTAGCGTCAGGACAACTAGGGTTAGCGTCAGGACAACTAGGGTTAGCGTCAGGATAACTAGGGTTAGCATCGGGACAACTAGGGTTAGCGTCGGGACAACTAGGGTTAGCGTCAGGACAACTAGGGTTAGCGTCACGACAACTAGGGTTAGCGTCAGGACAACTAGGGTTAGCGTCACGACAACTAGGGTTAGCGTCACGACAACTAGGGTTAGCGTCAGGACAACTAGGGTTAGCGTCAGGATAACTAGGGTTAGCGTCAGGACAACTAGGGTTAGAGCGAGGACAACTAGGGTTAGCGCCAGGACAACTAGGGTTAGCGCCAGGACAACTAGGGTTAGCGAAAGGACAACTAGGGTTAGCGCCATTACAACTAGGGTTAGCGCCAGGACAACTAGGGTTAGCGTCAGGACAACTAGGGTTAGCGTCAGGACAACTAGGGTTAGCGTTAGGACAACTAGGGTTAGCGTCAGGACAACTAGGGTTAGCGTCAGGATAACTAGGGTTAGCGTCAGGACAACTAGGGTTAGAGCGAGGACAACTAGGGTTAGCACCAGGACAACTAGGGTAAGCGCCAGGACAACTAGGGTTAGCGCCAGGACAACTAGGGTTAGCGCCATTACAACTAGGGTTAGCGCCAGGACAACTAGGGTTAGCGCCAGGACAACTAGGGTTAGCGCCAGGACAACTAGGTTTACCGCCAGGACAACTAGGGTTAGCGCCAGGACAACTAGGGTTAGCTCCAGGACAACTAGGGTTAGCGTCAGGACAACTAGGGTTAGCGTCAGGACAACTAGGGTAAGCGTCAGGACAACTAGAGTTAGCGTCAGGACAACTAGGGTAAGCGTCAGGACAACTAGGGTTAGCGTCAGGACAACTAGGGTAAGCGTCAGGACAACTAGAGTTAGCGTCAGGACTACTAGGGTTAGCGTCAGGACAACTAGGGTTAGCTCCAGGACAACTAGGGTTAGCGTCAGGACAACTAGGGTTAGCGTCAGGACAACTAGGGTTAGCATCAGGACTACTAGGGTTAGCTTCAGGACAACTAGGGTTAGCGTCAGGACAACTCGGGTTAGCGTCAGGACAACTCGGGATAGCGTCAGGACAACTCGGGTTAGCGTCAGGACAACTCGGGTTAGCATCAGGACAACTAGGGTTAGCGCCAGGACAACTAGGGTTAGCGCCAGGACAACTAGGGTTAGCGCCAGGACAACTAGGGTTAGCGCCAGGACAACTAGGGTTAGCGCCAGGAAAACTAGGGTTAGCGCCAGGACAACTAGGGTTAGCGTCAGGACAACTAGGGTTAGCGCCAGGACAACTAGGGTTAGCATCAGGACAACTAGGGTTAGCGCCAGGACAACTAGGGTTAGCGCCAGGACAGCTAGGGTTAGCGTCAGGACAACTAGGGTTAGCGTCAGGACAACTAGGGTTAGCGTCAGGACAACTAGGGTTAGAGCCAGGACAACTAGGGTTAGCGCCAGGACAACTAGGGTTAGCGCCAGGACAACTAGGGTTAGCGCCAGGACAACTAGGTTTAGCGCCAGGACAACTAAGGTTAGCGCCAGGACAACTAGGGTTAGCTCCAGGACAACTAGGGTTAGCGTCAGGACAACTAGGGTTAGCGTCAGCACAACTAGGGTTAGCGTCAGGACTACTAGGGTAAGCGTCAGGACAACTAGGGTTAGCGTCAGGACAACTAGGGATAGCGTCAGGACAACTAGGGTTAGCGTCAGGACAACTAGGGTTAGCGTCAGGACAACTAGGGTTAGCGTCGGGACAACTAGTGTTAGCCTCAGGACAACTAGGGTTAGCGTCGGGACAACTAGGGTTAGCCTCAGGACAACTAGGGTTAGCGTCAGGACAACTAGGGTTAGCGTCAGGACAACTAGGGTTAGCGTCAGGACAACTAGGGTTAGCGTCAGGACAACTAGGGTTAGCGTCACGACAACTAGGGTTAGATTCAGGACAACTAGGGTTAGCGTCAGGACAACTAGGGTTATCATCAGGACAACTAGGGTTAGCGTCAGGACAACTAGGGTTAGCGTCACGACAACTAGTGTTAGCGTCAGGACAACTAGGGTTAGCGTTAGGACAACTAGGGTTAGCGTCACAACTAGGGTTAGCATCAGGACAACTAGGGTTAGCGTCACGACAACTAGGGTTAGCGTCAGGACAACTAGGGTTAGCGTCAGGACAACTAGGGTTAGCGTCAGGACAACTAGGGTTAGCGTCACGACAACTATTGTTAGCGTCAGGACAACTAGGGTTAGCGTCACGACAACTAGGGTTAGCGTCAGGACAACTAGGGTTAGCGTCACGACAACTAGGGTTAGCGTCAGGACAACTAGGGTTAGCGTCAGGACAACTAGGGTTAGCGTCAGGACAACTAGGGTTAGCGTCAGGATAACTAGGGTTATCGTCAGGACAACTAGGGTTAGAGCGAGGACAACTAGGGTTAGCACCAGGACAACTAGGGTTAGCGCCAGGACAACTAGGGTTAGCGCCAGGACAACTAGGGTTAGCGCCATTACAACTAGGGTTAGCGCCAGGACAACTAGGGTTAGCGCCAGGACAACTAGGGTTAGCGCCAGGACAACTAGGTTTAGCGCCAGGACAACTAGGGTTAGCGTCAGGACAACTAGGGTTAGCGTCAGGACAACTAGGGATAGCGTCAGGACAACTAGGGTTAGCATCAGGACAACTAGGGATAGCGTCAGGACAACTAGGGTTAGCGTCAGGACAACTAGGGTTAGCGTCAGGACAACTAGGGTTAGCGTCGGGACAACTAGTGTTAGCCTCAGGACAACTAGGGTTAGCGTCGGGACAACTAGGGTTAGCATCGGGACAACTAGGGTTAGCGTCAGGACAACTAGGGTTAGCGTCAGGACAACTAGGGTTAGCGTCAGGACAACTAGCGTTAGCGTCACGACAACTAGGGTTAGCGTCAGGACAACTAGGGTTAGCGTCACGACAACTAGTGTTAGATTCAGGACAACTAGGGTTAGCGTCAGGACAACTAGGGTTATCGTCAGGACAACTAGGGTTAGCGTCAGGACAACTAGGGTTAGCGTCACGACAACTAGTGTTAGCGTCAGGACAACTAGGGTTAGCGTCAGGACAACTAGGGTTAGCGTCACAACTAGGGTTAGCATCAGGACAACTAGGGTTAGCGTCACGACAACTAGGGTTAGCGTCAGGACAACTAGGGTTAGCGTCAGGACAACTAGGGTTAGCGTCAGGACAACTAGGGTTAGCGTCACGACAACTAGGGTTAGCGTCAGGACAACTAGGGTTAGCGTCACGACAACTAGGGTTAGCGTCAGGACAACTAGGGTTAGCGTCACGACAACTAGGGTTAGCGTCAGGACAACTAGGGTTAGCGTCAGGACAACTAGGGTTAGCGTCAGGACAACTAGGGTTAGCGTCAGGATAACTAGGGTTAGCGTCAGGACAACTAGGGTTAGAGCGAGGACAACTAGGGTTAGCACCAGGACAACTAGGGTTAGCGCCAGGACAACTAGGGTTAGCACCAGGACAACTAGGGTTAGCGCCATTACAACTAGGGTTAGCGCCAGGACAACTAGGGTTAGCGCCAGGACAACTAGGGTTAGCGCCAGGACAACTAGGTTTAGCGCCAGGACAACTAGGGTTAGTGCCAGGACAACTAGGGTTAGCTCCAGGACAACTAGGGTTAGCGTCAGGACAACTAGGGTTAGCGTCAGGACAACTAGGGTAAGCGTCAGGACAACTAGAGTTAGCGTCAGGACAACTAGGGTAAGCGTCAGGACAACTAGGGTTAGCGTCAGGACAACTAGGGTAAGCGTCAGGACAACTAGAGTTAGCGTCAGGACTACTAGGGTTAGCGTCAGGACAACTAGGGTTAGCTCCAGGACAACTAGGGTTAGCGTCAGGACAACTAGGGTTAGCGTCAGGACAACTAGGGTTAGCGTCAGGACAACTAGGGTTAGCATCAGGACTACTAGGGTTAGCTTCAGGACAACTAGGGTTAGCGTCAGGACAACTAGGGTTAGCATCAGGACTACTAGGGTTAGCTTCAGGACAACTAGGGTTAGCGTCAGGACAACTCGGGTTAGCGTCAGGACAACTCGGGATAGCGTCAGGACAACTAGGGTTAGCGTCAGAACAACTCGGGTTAGCATCAGGACAACTAGGGTTAGCACCAGGACAACTAGGGTTAGCGCCAGGACAACTAGGGTTAGCGCCAGGACAACTAGGGTTAGCGCCAGGACAACTAGGGTTAGCGCCAGGAAAACTAGGGTTAGCGCCAGGACAACTAGGGTTAGCGCCAGGACAACTAGGTTTAGCGCCAGGACAACTAAGGTTAGCGCCAGGACAACAAGGGTTAGCTCCAGGACAACTAGGGTTAGCGTCAGGACAACTAGGGTTAGCGTCAGGACAACTAGGGTTAGCGTCAGGACAGCTAGGGTTAGCGTCAGGACAGCTAGGGTTAGCGTCAGGACAACTAGGGTAAGCGTCAGGACAACTAGGGTTAACGTCAGGACAACTAGGGTTAGCGTCAGGACAACTAGGGTTAGCATCAGGACAACTAGGGTTAGCGCCAGGACAACTAGGGTTAGCACCAGAACAACTAGGGTTAGCGCCAGGACAACTAGGGTTAGCGTCAGGACAACTAGGGTTAGCGTCAGGACAACTAGGGTAAACGTCAGGACAACTAGGGTTAGCGTCAGGACAACTAGGGTTAGCGTCAGGACAACTAGGGTTAGCGTCAGGACTACTAGGGTAAGCGTCAGGACAACTAGGGTTAGCGTCAGGACAACTAGGGTTAGCGTCAGGACAACTAGGGATAGCGTCAGGACAACTAGGGTTAGCGTCAGGACAACTAGGGTTAGCGTCAGGACAACTAGGGTTAGCGTCGGGACAACTAGTGTTAGCCTCAGGACAACTAGGGTTAGCATCAGGACAACTAGGGTTAGCGTCAGGACAACTAGGGTTAGCGTCAGGACAACTAGGGTTAGCGTCAGGACAACTAGCGTTAGCGTCAGGACAACTAGGGTTAGCGTCAGGACAACTAGGGTTAGCGTCACGACAACTAGGGTTAGAGTCAGGACAACTAGGGTTAGCGTCAGGACAACTAGGGTTATCGTCAGGACAACTAGGGTTAGCGTCAGGACAACTAGGGTTAGCGTCACGACAACTAGTGTTAGCGTCAGGACAACTAGGGTTAGCGTCAGGACAACTAGGGTTAGCGTCACAACTAGGGTTAGCATCAGGACAACTAGGGTTAGCGTCACGACAACTAGGGTTAGCGTCAGGACAACTAGGGTTAGCGTCAGGACAACTAGGGTTAGCGTCAGGACAACTAGGGTTAGCGTCAGGACAACTAGGGTTAGCGTCACGACAACTAGGGTTAGCGTCACGACAACTAGGGTTAGCGTCACGACAACTAGGGTTAGCGTCACGACAACTAGGGTTAGCGTCAGGACAACTAGGGTTAGCGTCAGGACAACTAGGGTTAGCGTCAGGACATATAGGGTTAGCGTCAGGACAACTAGGGTTAGCGTCACGACAACTAGGGTTAGCCTCAGGACACCTAGGGTTAGCGTCAGGACAACTAGGGTTAGCGTCAGGACAACTAGGGTTAGCGTCAGGACAACTAGGGTTAGCGTCAGGACAACTAGGGTTAGCGTCACGACAACTAGGGTTAGCGTCAGGACACCTAGGGTTAGCGTCACGACAACTAGGGTTAGCGTCAGGACAACTAGGGTTATCGTCAGGACAACTAGGGTTAGCGTCAGGACAACTAGGGTTAGCGTCAGGACAACTAGGTTTAGCGTCAGGACAACTAGGGTTAGCGTCAGGACAACTAGGGTTAGCGTCAGGACAACTAGGGTTAGCGTCAGGACAACTAGGGATAGCGTCAGGACAACTAGGGTTAGCGTCAGGACAACTAGGGTTAGCGTCAGGACAAATAGGGTTAGCGTCGGGACAACTAGGGTTAGCGTCAGGACAACTAGGGTTAGCGTCAGGACAACTAGGGTTAGCGTCAGGATAACTAGGGTTAGCATCGGGACAACTAGGGTTAGCGTCGGGACAACTAGGGTTAGCGTCAGGACAACTAGGGTTAGCGTCAGGACAACTAGGGTTAGCGTCACGACAACTAGGGTTAGCGTCAGGACAACTAGGGTTAGCGTCAGGACAACTAGGGTTAGCGTCAGGACAACTAGGGTTAGCGTCAGGACAACTAGGGTTAGCGTCAGGATAACTAGGATTAGCGTCAGGACAACTAGGGTTAGAGCGAGGACAACTAGGGTTAGCGCCAGGACAACTAGGGTTAGCGCCAGGACAACTAGGGTTAGCGCCAGGACAACTAGGGTTAGCGCCAGGACAACTAGGGTTAGCGTCAGGACAACTAGGGTTAGCGTCAGGACAACTAGGGTTAGCGTCAGGACAACTAGGGTTAGCGTCAGGACAACTAGGGTTAGCGTCAGGACAACTAGGGTTAGCGTCAGGACAACTAGGGTTAGCGTCAGGACAACTAGGGTTAGCGTCAGGACAACTAGGGTTAGCGTCAGGATAACTAGGGTTAGCGTCAGGACAACTAGGGTTAGAGCGAGGACAACTAGGGTTAGCGCCAGGACAACTAGGGTTAGCGCCAGGACAACTAGGGTTAGCACCAGGACAACTAGGGTTAGCGCCATTACAACTAGGGTTAGCGCCAGGACAACTAGGGTTAGCGCCAGGACAACTAGGGTTAGCGCCAGGACAACTAGGTTTAGCGCCAGGACAACTAGGGTTAGCGCCAGGACAACTAGGGTTAGCTCCAGGACAACTAGGGTTAGCGTCAGGACAACTAGGGTTAGCGTCAGGACAACTAGGGTAAGCTTCAGGACAACTAGGGTTAGCGTCAGGACAACTAGGGTAAGCGTCAGGACAACTAGGGTTAGCGTCAGGACAACTAGGGTAAGCGTCAGGACAACTAGGGTTAGCGCCAGGACAACTAGGTTTAGCGCCAGGACAACTAGGGTTAGCGCCAGGACAACTAGGGTTAGCTCCAGGACAACTAGGGTTAGCGTCAGGACAACTAGGGTTAGCATCAGGAAAACTAGGGTTAGCGTCAGGACAACTAGGGTTAGCGTCAGGACAACTAGGGTTAGCGTCAGGACAACTAGGGTAAACGTCAGGACAACTAGGATTAGCGTCAGGACAACTAGGGTTAGCGTCAGGACAACTAGGGTTAGCATCAGGACAACTAGGGTTAGCGTCAGGACAACTAGGGTAAGCGTCAGGACAACTAGGGTTAGCGTCAGGACTACTAGGGTTAGCGTCAGGACAACTAGGGTTAGCGTCAGGACAACTAGGGTTAGCGTCGGGACAACTAGGGTTAGCGTCAGGACAACTAGGGTTAGCCTCAGGACAACTAGGGTTAGCGTCGGGACAACTAGGGTTAGCATCAGGACAACTAGGGTTAGCGTCAGGACAACTAGGGTTAGCGTCAGGACAACTAGGGTTATCGTCAGGACAACTAGGGTTAGCGTCAGGACAACTAGGGTTAGCGTCACGACAACTAGGGTTAGCGTCAGGACAACTAGGGTTAGCGTCAGGACAACTAGGGTTAGCGTCAGGACAACTAGGGTTAGCGTCAGGACAACTAGGGTAAACGTCAGGACAACTAGGATTAGCGTCAGGACAACTAGGGTTAGCGTCAGGACAACTAGGGTTAGCATCAGGACAACTAGGGTTAGCGTCAGGACAACTAGGGTAAGCGTCAGGACAACTAGGGTTAGCGTCAGGACAACTAGGGTTAGCGTCAGGACAACTAGGGATAGCTTCAGGACAACTAGGGTTAGCGTCAGGACAACTAGGGTTAGCGTCAGGACAACTAGGGTTAGCGTCGGGACAACTAGGGTTAGCGTCAGGACAACTAGGGTTAGCCTCAGGACAACTAGGGTTAGCGTCGGGACAACTAGGGTTAGCATCAGGACAACTAGGGTTAGCGTCAGGACAACTAGGGTTAGCGTCAGGACAACTAGGGTTATCGTCAGGACAACTAGGGTTAGCGTCAGGACAACTAGGGTTAGCGTCACGACAACTAGGGTTAGCGTCAGGACAACTAGGGTTAGCGTCAGGACAACTAGGGTTAGCGTCACGACAACTAGGGTTAGCGTCAGGACAACTAGGGTTAGCGTCAGGACAACTAGGGTTAGCGTCAGGACAACTAGGGTTAGCGTCACGACAACTAGGGTTAGCGTCAGGACAACTAGGGTTAGCGTCAGGACATATAGGGTTAGCGTCAGGACAACTAGGGTTAGCGTCACGACAACTAGGGTTAGCGTCAGGACACCTAGGGTTAGCGTCACGACAACTAGGGTTAGCGTCAGGACAACTAGGGTTAGCGTCAGGACAACTAGGGTTAGCGTCAGGACAACTAGGTTTAGCGTCAGGACAACTAGGGTTAGCGTCGGGACAACTAGGGTTAGCGTCAGGACAACTAGGGTTAGCCTCAGGACAACTAGGGTTAGCGTCGGGACAACTAGGGTTAGCATCAGGACAACTAGGGTTAGCGTCAGGACAACTAGGGTTAGCATCAGGACAACTAGGGTTAGCGTCAGGACAACTAGCGTTAGCGTCACGACAACTAGGGTTAGAGCGAGGACAACTAGGGTTAGCACCAGGACAACTAGGGTAAGCGCCAGGACAACTAGGGTTAGCGCCAGGACAACTAGGGTTAGCGCCATTACAACTAGGGTTAGCGCCAGGACAACTAGGGTTAGCGCCAGGACAACTAGGGTTAGCGCCAGGACAACTAGGTTTAGCGCCAGGACAACTAGGGTTAGCGCCAGGACAACTAGGGTTAGCTCCAGGACAACTAGGGTTAGCGTCAGGACAACTAGGGTTAGCGTCAGGACAACTAGGGTAAGCGTCAGGACAACTAGAGTTAGCGTCAGGACAACTAGGGTAAGCGTCAGGACAACTAGGGTTAGCGTCAGGACAACTAGGGTAAGCGTCAGGACAACTAGAGTTAGCGTCAGGACTACTAGGGTTAGCGTCAGGACAACTAGGGTTAGCTCCAGGACAACTAGGGTTAGCGTCAGGACAACTAGGGTTAGCGTCAGGACAACTAGGGTTAGCATCAGGACTACTAGGGTTAGCTTCAGGACAACTAGGGTTAGCGTCAGGACAACTCGGGTTAGCGTCAGGACAACTCGGGATAGCGTCAGGACAACTCGGGTTAGCGTCAGGACAACTCGGGTTAGCATCAGGACAACTAGGGTTAGCACCAGGACAACTAGGGTTAGCGCCAGGACAACTAGGGTTAGCGCCAGGACAACTAGGGTTAGCGCCAGGACAACTAGGGTTAGCGCCAGGAAAACTAGGGTTAGCGCCAGGACAACTAGGGTTAGCGTCAGGACAACTAGGGTTAGCGCCAGGACAACTAGGGTTAGCATCAGGACAACTAGGGTTAGCGCCAGGACAACTAGGGTTAGCGCCAGGACAGCTAGGGTTAGCGTCAGGACAACTAGGGTTAGCGTCAGGACAACTAGGGTTAGCGTCAGGACAACTAGGGTTAGAGCCAGGACAACTAGGGTTAGCGCCAGGACAACTAGGGTTAGCGCCAGGACAACTAGGGTTAGCGCCAGGACAACTAGGTTTAGCGCCAGGACAACTAAGGTTAGCACCAGGACAACTAGGGTTAGCTCCAGGACAACTAGGGTTAGCGTCAGGACAACTAGGGTTAGCGTCAGCACAACTAGGGTTAGCGTCAGGACTACTAGGGTAAGCGTCAGGACAACTAGGGTTAGCGTCAAGACAACTAGGGTTAGCGTCAGGACAACTAGGGATAGCGTCAGGACAACTAGGGTTAGCGTCAGGACAACTAGGGTTAGCGTCAGGACAACTAGGGTTAGCGTCGGGACAACTAGTGTTAGCCTCAGGACAACTAGGGTTAGCGTCGGGACAACTAGGGTTAGCATCAGGACAACTAGGGTTAGCGTCAGGACAACTAGGGTTAGCGTCAGGACAACTAGGGTTAGCGTCAGGACAACTAGCGTTAGCGTCACGACAACTAGGGTTAGCGTCAGGACAACTAGGGTTAGCGTCACGACAACTAGGGTTAGATTCAGGACAACTAGGGTTAGCGTCAGGACAACTAGGGTTATCATCAGGACAACTAGGGTTAGCGTCAGGACAACTAGGGTTAGCGTCACGACAACTAGTGTTAGCGTCAGGACAACTAGGGTTAGCGTCAGGACAACTAGGGTTAGCGTCACAACTAGGGTTAGCATCAGGACAACTAGGGTTAGCGTCACGACAACTAGGGTTAGCGTCAGGACAACTAGGGTTAGCGTCACGACAACTAGGGTTAGCGTCAGGACAACTAGGGTTAGCGTCAGGACAACTAGGGTTAGCGTCAGGACAACTAGGGTTAGCGTCAGGACAACTAGGGATAGCGTCAGGACAACTAGGGTTAGAGCGAGGACAACTAGGGTTAGCACCAGGACAACTAGGGTTAGCGCCAGGACAACTAGGGTTAGCGCCAGGACAACTAGGGTTAGCGCCATTACAACTAGGGTTAGCGCCAGGACAACTAGGGTTAGCGCCAGGACAACTAGGGTTAGCGCCAGGACAACTAGGTTTAGCGCCAGGACAACTAGGGTTAGCGTCAGGACAACTAGGGTTAGCGTCAGGACAACTAGGGATAGCGTCAGGACAACTAGGGTTAGCATCAGGACAACTAGGGATAGCGTCAGGACAACTAGGGTTAGCGTCAGGACAACTAGGGTTAGCGTCAGGACAACTAGGGTTAGCGTCGGGACAACTAGTGTTAGCCTCAGGACAACTAGGGTTAGCGTCGGGACAACTAGGGTTAGCATCGGGACAACTAGGGTTAGCGTCAGGACAACTAGGGTTAGCGTCAGGACAACTAGGGTTAGCGTCAGGACAACTAGCGTTAGCGTCACGACAACTAGGGTTAGCGTCAGGACAACTAGGGTTAGCGTCACGACAACTAGGGTTAGATTCAGGACAACTAGGGTTAGCGTCAGGACAACTAGGGTTATCGTCAGGACAACTAGGGTTAGCGTCAGGACAACTAGGGTTAGCGTCACGACAACTAGGGTTAGCGTCAGGACAACTAGGGTTAGCGTCAGGACAACTAGGGTTAGCGTCACAACTAGGGTTAGCATCAGGACAACTAGGGTTAGCGTCACGACAACTAGGGTTAGCGTCAGGACAACTAGGGTTAGCGTCAGGACAACTAGGGTTAGCGTCAGGACAACTAGGGTTAGCGTCACGACAACTAGGGTTAGCGTCACGACAACTAGGGTTAGCGTCACGACAACTAGGGTTAGCGTCAGGACAACTAGGGTTAGCGTCACGACAACTAGGGTTAGCATCAGGACAACTAGGGTTAGCGTCAGGACAACTAGGGTTAGCGTCAGGACAACTAGGGTTAGCGTCAGGATAACTAGGGTTAGCGTCAGGACAACTAGGGTTAGAGCGAGGACAACTAGGGTTAGCACCAGGACAACTAGGGTTAGCGCCAGGACAACTAGGGTTAGCACCAGGACAACTAGGGTTAGCGCCATTACAACTAGGGTTAGCGCCAGGACAACTCGGGTTAGCGCCAGGACAACTAGGGTTAGCGCCAGGACAACTAGGTTTAGCGCCAGGACAACTAGGGTTAGCGCCAGGACAACTAGGGTTAGCTCCAGGACAACTAGGGTTAGCGTCAGGACAACTAGGGTTAGCGTCAGGACAACTAGGGTAAGCGTCAGGACAACTAGAGTTAGCGTCAGGACAACTAGGGTAAGCGTCAGGACAACTAGGGTTAGCGTCAGGACAACTAGGGTAAGCGTCAGGACAACTAGAGTTAGCGTCAGGACTACTAGGGTTAGCGTCAGGACAACTAGGGTTAGCTCCAGGACAACTAGGGTTAGCGTCAGGACAACTAGGGTTAGCGTCAGGACAACTAGGGTTAGCGTCAGGACAACTAGGGTTAGCATCAGGACTACTAGGGTTAGCTTCAGGACAACTAGGGTTAGCGTCAGGACAACTAGGGTTAGCATCAGGACTACTAGGGTTAGCTTCAGGACAACTAGGGTTAGCGTCAGGACAACTCGGGTTAGCGTCAGGACAACTCGGGATAGCGTCAGGACAACTAGGGTTAGCGTCAGAACAACTCGGGTTAGCATCAGGACAACTAGGGTTAGCACCAGGACAACTAGGGTTAGCGCCAGGACAACTAGGGTTAGCGCCAGGACAACTAGGGTTAGCGCCAGGACAACTAGGGTTAGCGCCAGGAAAACTAGGGTTAGCGCCAGGACAACTAGGGTTAGCGTCAGGACAACTAGGGTTAGCGCCAGGACAACTAGGGTTAGCATCAGGACAACTAGGGTTAGCGCCAGGACAACTAGGGTTAGCGCCAGGACAGCTAGGGTTAGCGTCAGGACAACTAGGGTTAGCGTCAGGACAACTAGGGTTAGCGTCAGGACAGCTAGGGTTAGCGTCAGGACAGCTAGGGTTAGCGCCAGGACAACTAGGGTTAGCGCCAGGACAGCTAGGGTTAGCGTCAGGACAACTAGGGTTAGCGTCAGGACAACTAGGGTTAGCGTCAGGACAACTAGGGTTAGAGCCAGGACAACTAGGGTTAGCGCCAGGACAACTAGGGTTAGCGCCAGGACAACTAGGGTTAGCGCCAGGACAACTAGGGTTAGCGCCAGGACAACTAGGTTTAGCGCCAGGACAACTAAGGTTAGCGCCAGGACAACTAGGGTTAGCTCCAGGACAACTAGGGTTAGCGTCAGGACAACTAGGGTTAGCGTCAGGACAACTAGGGTTAGCGTCAGGACATCTAGGGTTAGCGTCAGGACAGCTAGGGTTAGCGTCAGGACAACTAGGGTAAGCGTCAGGACAACTAGGGTTAACGTCAGGACAACTAGGGTTAGCGTCAGGACAACTAGGGTTAGCATCAGGACAACTAGGGTTAGCGCCAGGACAACTAGGGTTAGCACCAGGACAACTAGGGTTAGCGCCAGGACAACTAGGGTTAGCGTCAGGACAACTAGGGTTAGCGTCAGGACAACTAGGGTAAACGTCAGGACAACTAGGGTTAGCGTCAGGACAACTAGGGTTAGCGTCAGGACAACTAGGGTTAGCGTCAGGACTACTAGGGTAAGCGTCAGGACAACTAGGGTTAGCGTCAGGACAACTAGGGTTAGCGTCAGGACAACTAGGGATAGCGTCAGGACAACTAGGGTTAGCGTCAGGACAACTAGGGTTAGCGTCAGGACAACTAGGGTTAGCGTCGGGACAACTAGTGTTAGCCTCAGGACAACTAGGGTTAGCATCAGGACAACTAGGGTTAGCGTCAGGACAACTAGGGTTAGCGTCAGGACAACTAGGGTTAGCGTCAGGACAACTAGCGTTAGCGTCACGACAACTAGGGTTAGCGTCAGGACAACTAGGGTTAGCGTCACGACAACTAGGGTTAGAGTCAGGACAACTAGGGTTAGCGTCAGGACAACTAGGGTTATCGTCAGGACAACTAGGGTTAGCGTCAGGACAACTAGGGTTAGCGTCACGACAACTAGTGTTAGCGTCAGGACAACTAGGGTTAGCGTCAGGACAACTAGGGTTAGCGTCACAACTAGGGTTAGCATCAGGACAACTAGGGTTAGCGTCACGACAACTAGGGTTAGCGTCAGGACAACTAGGGTTAGCGTCAGGACAACTAGGGTTAGCGCCAGGACAACTAGGGTTAGCGTCAGGACAACTAGGGTTAGCGTCACGACAACTAGGGTTAGCGTCAGGACAACTAGGGTTAGCGTCAGGACAACTAGGGTTAGCGTCAGGACAACTAGGGTTAGCGTCAGGACAACTAGGGTTAGCGTCAGGACATATAGGGTTAGCGTCAGGACAACTAAGGTTAGCGTCACGACAACTAGGGTTAGCCTCAGGACACCTAGGGTTAGCGTCAGGACAACTAGGGTTAGCGTCAGGACAACTAGGGTTAGCGTCAGGACAACTTGGGTTAGCGTCAGGACAACTAGGGTTAGCGTCACGACAACTAGGGTTAGCGTCAGGACACCTAGGGTTAGCGTCACGACAACTAGGGTTAGCGTCAGGACAACTAGG
This sequence comes from Phyllobates terribilis, assembly GCF_046119375.1. NCBI lineage: Eukaryota > Metazoa > Chordata > Amphibia > Anura > Dendrobatidae > Phyllobates > Phyllobates terribilis. The sequence goes on along the minus strand of NW_027364494.1, from coordinate 22,880 downwards.
GTTATCGTCAGGACAACTAGGGTTAGCGTCAGGACAACTAGGGTTAGCGTCAGGACAACTAGGGTTAGCGTCAGGACAACTAGGTTTAGCGTCAGGACAACTAGGGTTAGCGTCAGGACAACTAGGGTTAGCGTCAGGACAACTAGGGTTAGCGTCAGGACAACTAGGGATAGCGTCAGGACAACTAGGGTTAGCGTCAGGACAACTAGGGTTAGCGTCAGGACAAATAGGGTTAGCGTCGGGACAACTAGGGTTAGCGTCAGGACAACTAGGGTTAGCGTCAGGACAACTAGGGTTAGCGTCAGGATAACTAGGGTTAGCATCGGGACAACTAGGGTTAGCGTCGGGACAACTAGGGTTAGCGTCAGGACAACTAGGGTTAGCGTCAGGACAACTAGGGTTAGCGTCACGACAACTAGGGTTAGCGTCAGGACAACTAGGGTTAGCGTCAGGACAACTAGGGTTAGCGTCAGGACAACTAGGGTTAGCGTCAGGACAACTAGGGTTAGCGTCAGGAAAACTAGGGTTAGCGTCAGGATAACTAGGGTTAGCGTCAGGACAACTAGGGTTAGAGCGAGGACAACTAGGGTTAGCGCCAGGACAACTAGGGTTAGCGCCAGGACAACTAGGGTTAGCGCCAGGACAACTAGGGTTAGCGCCAGGACAACTAGGGTTAGCGTCAGGACAACTAGGGTTAGCGTCAGGACAACTAGGGTTAGCGTCAGGACAACTAGGGTTAGAGCCAGGACAACTAGGGTTAGCGCCAGGACAACTAGGGTTAGCGCCAGGACAACTAGGGTTAGCGCCAGGACAACTAGGGTTAGCGCCAGGACAACTAGGTTTAGCGCCAGGACAACTAAGGTTAGCGCCAGGACAACTAGGGTTAGCTCCAGGACAACTAGGGTTAGCGTCAGGACAACTAGGGTTAGCGTCAGGACAACTAGGGTTAGCGTCAGGACATCTAGGGTTAGCGTCAGGACAGCTAGGGTTAGCGTCAGGACAACTAGGGTAAGCGTCAGGACAACTAGGGTTAACGTCAGGACAACTAGGGTTAGCGTCAGGACAACTAGGGTTAGCATCAGGACAACTAGGGTTAGCGCCAGGACAACTAGGGTTAGCACCAGGACAACTAGGGTTAGCGCCAGGACAACTAGGGTTAGCGTCAGGACAACTAGGGTTAGCGTCAGGACAACTAGGGTAAACGTCAGGACAACTAGGGTTAGCGTCAGGACAACTAGGGTTAGCGTCAGGACAACTAGGGTTAGCGTCAGGACTACTAGGGTAAGCGTCAGGACAACTAGGGTTAGCGTCAGGACAACTAGGGTTAGCGTCAGGACAACTAGGGATAGCGTCAGGACAACTAGGGTTAGCGTCAGGACAACTAGGGTTAGCGTCAGGACAACTAGGGTTAGCGTCGGGACAACTAGTGTTAGCCTCAGGACAACTAGGGTTAGCATCAGGACAACTAGGGTTAGCGTCAGGACAACTAGGGTTAGCGTCAGGACAACTAGGGTTAGCGTCAGGACAACTAGCGTTAGCGTCACGACAACTAGGGTTAGCGTCAGGACAACTAGGGTTAGCGTCACGACAACTAGGGTTAGAGTCAGGACAACTAGGGTTAGCGTCAGGACAACTAGGGTTATCGTCAGGACAACTAGGGTTAGCGTCAGGACAACTAGGGTTAGCGTCACGACAACTAGTGTTAGCGTCAGGACAACTAGGGTTAGCGTCAGGACAACTAGGGTTAGCGTCACAACTAGGGTTAGCATCAGGACAACTAGGGTTAGCGTCACGACAACTAGGGTTAGCGTCAGGACAACTAGGGTTAGCGTCAGGACAACTAGGGTTAGCGCCAGGACAACTAGGGTTAGCGTCAGGACAACTAGGGTTAGCGTCACGACAACTAGGGTTAGCGTCAGGACAACTAGGGTTAGCGTCAGGACAACTAGGGTTAGCGTCAGGACAACTAGGGTTAGCGTCAGGACAACTAGGGTTAGCGTCAGGACATATAGGGTTAGCGTCAGGACAACTAAGGTTAGCGTCACGACAACTAGGGTTAGCCTCAGGACACCTAGGGTTAGCGTCAGGACAACTAGGGTTAGCGTCAGGACAACTAGGGTTAGCGTCAGGACAACTTGGGTTAGCGTCAGGACAACTAGGGTTAGCGTCACGACAACTAGGGTTAGCGTCAGGACACCTAGGGTTAGCGTCACGACAACTAGGGTTAGCGTCAGGACAACTAGGGTTATCGTCAGGACAACTAGGGTTAGCGTCAGGACAACTAGGGTTAGCGTCAGGACAACTAGGGTTAGCGTCAGGACAACTAGGTTTAGCGTCAGGACAACTAGGGTTAGCGTCAGGACAACTAGGGTTAGCGTCAGGACAACTAGGGTTAGCGTCAGGACAACTAGGGATAGCGTCAGGACAACTAGGGTTAGCGTCAGGACAACTAGGGTTAGCGTCAGGACAAATAGGGTTAGCGTCGGGACAACTAGGGTTAGCGTCAGGACAACTAGGGTTAGCGTCAGGACAACTAGGGTTAGCGTCAGGATAACTAGGGTTAGCATCGGGACAACTAGGGTTAGCGTCGGGACAACTAGGGTTAGCGTCAGGACAACTAGGGTTAGCGTCAGGACAACTAGGGTTAGCGTCACGACAACTAGGGTTAGCGTCAGGACAACTAGGGTTAGCGTCAGGACAACTAGGGTTAGCGTCAGGACAACTAGGGTTAGCGTCAGGACAACTAGGGTTAGCGTCAGGAAAACTAGGGTTAGCGTCAGGATAACTAGGGTTAGCGTCAGGACAACTAGGGTTAGAGCGAGGACAACTAGGGTTAGCGCCAGGACAACTAGGGTTAGCGCCAGGACAACTAGGGTTAGCGCCAGGACAACTAGGGTTAGCGCCAGGACAACTAGGGTTAGCGTCAGGACAACTAGGGTTAGCGTCAGGACAACTAGGGTTAGCGTCAGGACAACTAGGGTTAGCGTCAGGACAACTAGGGTTAGCGTCAGGACAACTAGGGTTAGCGTCAGGATAACTAGGGTTAGCGTCAGGACAACTAGGGTTAGAGCGAGGACAACTAGGGTTAGCGCCAGGACAACTAGGGTTAGCGCCAGGACAACTAGGGTTAGCACCAGGACAACTAGGGTTAGCGCCATTACAACTAGGGTTAGCGCCAGGACAACTAGGGTTAGCGCCAGGACAACTAGGGTTAGCGCCAGGACAACTAGGTTTAGCGCCAGGACAACTAGGGTTAGCGCCAGGACAACTAGGGTTAGCTCCAGGACAACTAGGGTTAGCGTCAGGACAACTAGGGTTAGCGTCAGGACAACTAGGGTAAGCTTCAGGACAACTAGGGTTAGCGTCAGGACAACTAGGGTAAGCGTCAGGACAACTAGGGTTAGCGTCAGGACAACTAGGGTAAGCGTCAGGACAACTAGGGTTAGCGCCAGGACAACTAGGTTTAGCGCCAGGACAACTAGGGTTAGCGCCAGGACAACTAGGGTTAGCTCCAGGACAACTAGGGTTAGCGTCAGGACAACTAGGGTTAGCATCAGGAAAACTAGGGTTAGCGTCAGGACAACTAGGGTTAGCGTCAGGACAACTAGGGTTAGCGTCAGGACAACTAGGGTAAACGTCAGGACAACTAGGATTAGCGTCAGGACAACTAGGGTTAGCGTCAGGACAACTAGGGTTAGCATCAGGACAACTAGGGTTAGCGTCAGGACAACTAGGGTAAGCGTCAGGACAACTAGGGTTAGCGTCAGGACTACTAGGGTTAGCGTCAGGACAACTAGGGTTAGCGTCAGGACAACTAGGGTAAGCGTCAGGACAACTAGGGTTAGCGTCAGGACAACTAGGGTTAGCGTCAGGACAACTAGGGATAGCTTCAGGACAACTAGGGTTAGCGTCAGGACAACTAGGGTTAGCGTCAGGACAACTAGGGTTAGCGTCGGGACAACTAGGGTTAGCGTCAGGACAACTAGGGTTAGCCTCAGGACAACTAGGGTTAGCGTCGGGACAACTAGGGTTAGCATCAGGACAACTAGGGTTAGCGTCAGGACAACTAGGGTTAGCGTCAGGACAACTAGGGTTATCGTCAGGACAACTAGGGTTAGCGTCAGGACAACTAGGGTTAGCGTCACGACAACTAGGGTTAGCGTCAGGACAACTAGGGTTAGCGTCAGGACAACTAGGGTTAGCGTCACGACAACTAGGGTTAGCGTCAGGACAACTAGGGTTAGCGTCAGGACAACTAGGGTTAGCGTCAGGACAACTAGGGTTAGCGTCACGACAACTAGGGTTAGCGTCAGGACAACTAGGGTTAGCGTCAGGACATATAGGGTTAGCGTCAGGACAACTAGGGTTAGCGTCACGACAACTAGGGTTAGCGTCAGGACACCTAGGGTTAGCGTCACGACAACTAGGGTTAGCGTCAGGACAACTAGGGTTAGCGTCAGGACAACTAGGGTTAGCGTCAGGACAACTAGGTTTAGCGTCAGGACAACTAGGGTTAGCGTCGGGACAACTAGGGTTAGCGTCAGGACAACTAGGGTTAGCGTCAGGACAACTAGGGTTAGCGTCAGGACAACTAGGTTTAGCGTCAGGACAACTAGGGTTAGCGTCGGGACAACTAGGGTTAGCGTCAGGACAACTAGGGTTAGCCTCAGGACAACTAGGGTTAGCGTCGGGACAACTAGGGTTAGCATCAGGACAACTAGCGTTAGCGTCACGACAACTAGGGTTAGCGTCAGGACAACTAGGGTTAGCGTCAGGACAACTAGGGTTAGCGTCAGGACAACTAGGTTTAGCGTCAGGACAACTAGGGTTAGCGTCGGGACAACTAGGGTTAGCGTCAGGACAACTAGGGTTAGCCTCAGGACAACTAGGGTTAGCGTCGGGACAACTAGGGTTAGCATCAGGACAACTAGGGTTAGCGTCAGGACAACTAGGGTTAGCGCCAGGACAACTAGGGTTAGCGCCATTACAACTAGGGTTAGCGCCAGGACAACTAGGGTTAGCGCCAGGACAACTAGGGTTAGCGCCAGGACAACTAGGGTTAGCGTCAGGACAACTAGGGTTAGCGTCAGGACAACTAGGGTAAGCGTCAGGACAACTAGGGTTAGCGTCAGGACAACTAGGGTAAGCGTCAGGACAACTAGGGTTAGCGTCAGGACAACTAGGGTAAGCGTCAGGACAACTAGAGTTAGCGTCAGGACTACTAGGGTTAGCGTCAGGACAACTAGGGTTAGCTCCAGGACAACTAGGGTTAGCGTCAGGACAACTAGGGTTAGCATCAGGACAACTAGGGTTAGCGTCAGGACAACTAGGGTTAGCGTCAGGACAACTAGGGTTAGCGTCAGGACAACTAGGGTTAGCGTCAGGACAACTAGGGTAAGCGTCAGGACAACTAGGGTTAGCGTCAGGACAACTAGGGTTAGCGTCAGGACAACTAGGGTTAGCGCCAGGACAACTAGGGTTAGCGTCAGGACAACTAGGGTTAGCGTCAGGACAACTAGGGTAAGCGTCAGGACAACTAGGGTTAGCGCCAGGACAACTAGGTTTAGCGCCAGGACAACTAGGGTTAGCGCAAGGACAACTAGGGTTAGCTCCAGGACAACTAGGGTTAGCGTCAGGACAACTAGGGTTAGCGTCAGGACAACTAGGGTTAGCGTCAGGACAACTAGGGTTAGCGTCAGGACAACTAGGGTAAGCGTCAGGACAACTAGGGTTAGCGTCAGGACAACTAGGGTAAGCGTCAGGACAACTAGAGTTAGCGTCAGGACTACTAGGGTTAGCGTCAGGACAACTAGGGTTAGCTCCAGGACAACTAGGGTTAGCGTCAGGACAACTAGGGTTAGCATCAGGACAACTAGGGTTAGCGTCAGGACAACTAGGGTTAGCGTCAGGACAACTAGGGTTAGCGTCAGGACAACTAGGGTAAGCGTCAGGACAACTAGGGTTAGCGTCAGGACAACTAGGGTTAGCGTCAGGACAACTAGGGTTAGCGTCAGGACAACTAGGGTTAGCATCAGGACAACTAGGGTTAGCGTCAGGACAACTAGGGTAAGCGTCAGGACAACTAGGGTTAGCGTCAGGACTACTAGGGTTAGCGTCAGGACAACTAGGGTTAGCGTCACGACAACTAGGGTTAGCGTCACGACAACTAGGGTTAGCGTCAGGACAACTAGGGTTAGCGTCAGGACAACTAGGGTTAGCGTCAGGACAACTAGGGTTAGCGTCACGACAACTAGGGTTAGCGTCAGGACAACTAGGGTTAGCGTCAGGACATATAGGGTTAGCGTCAGGACAACTAGGGTTAGCGTCACGACAACTAGGGTTAGCGTCAGGACACCTAGGGTTAGCGTCACGACAACTAGGGTTAGCGTCAGGACAACTAGGGTTAGCGTCAGGACAACTAGGGTTAGCGTCAGGACAACTAGGTTTAGCGTCAGGACAACTAGGGTTAGCGTCGGGACAACTAGGGTTAGCGTCAGGACAACTAGGGTTAGCCTCAGGACAACTAGGGTTAGCGTCGGGACAACTAGGGTTAGCATCAGGACAACTAGGGTTAGCGTCAGGACAACTAGGGTTAGCATCAGGACAACTAGGGTTAGCGTCAGGACAACTAGCGTTAGCGTCACGACAACTAGGGTTAGCGTCAGGACAACTAGGGTTAGCGTCAGGACAACTAGGGTTAGCGCCAGGACAACTAGGGTTAGCGTCAGGACAACTAGGGTTAGCGTCAGGACAACTAGGGTAAGCGTCAGGACAACTAGGGTTAGCGTCAGGACAACTAGGGTAAGCGTCAGGACAACTAGGGTTAGCGTCAGGACAACTAGGGTAAGCGTCAGGACAACTAGAGTTAGCGTCAGGACTACTAGGGTTAGCGTCAGGACAACTAGGGTTAGCTCCAGGACAACTAGGGTTAGCGTCAGGACAACTAGGGTTAGCATCAGGACAACTAGGGTTAGCGTCAGGACAACTAGGGTTAGCGTCAGGACAACTAGGGTTAGCGTCAGGACAACTAGGGTTAGCGTCAGGACAACTAGGGTAAGCGTCAGGACAACTAGGGTTAGCGTCAGGACAACTAGGGTTAGCGTCAGGACAACTAGGGTTAGCGCCAGGACAACTAGGGTTAGCGCCAGGACAACTAGGGTTAGCGTCAGGACAACTAGGGTTAGCGTCAGGACAACTAGGGTAAGCGTCAGGACAACTAGGGTTAGCGCCAGGACAACTAGGTTTAGCGCCAGGACAACTAGGGTTAGCGCAAGGACAACTAGGGTTAGCTCCAGGACAACTAGGGTTAGCGTCAGGACAACTAGGGTTAGCGTCAGGACAACTAGGGTTAGCGTCAGGACAACTAGGGTTAGCGTCAGGACAACTAGGGTAAGCGTCAGGACAACTAGGGTTAGCGTCAGGACAACTAGGGTAAGCGTCAGGACAACTAGAGTTAGCGTCAGGACTACTAGGGTTAGCGTCAGGACAACTAGGGTTAGCTCCAGGACAACTAGGGTTAGCGTCAGGACAACTAGGGTTAGCATCAGGACAACTAGGGTTAGCGTCAGGACAACTAGGGTTAGCGTCAGGACAACTAGGGTTAGCGTCAGGACAACTAGGGTAAGCGTCAGGACAACTAGGGTTAGCGTCAGGACAACTAGGGTTAGCGTCAGGACAACTAGGGTTAGCGTCAGGACAACTAGGGTTAGCATCAGGACAACTAGGGTTAGCGTCAGGACAACTAGGGTAAGCGCCAGGACAACTAGGGTTAGCGTCAGGACTACTAGGGTTAGCGTCAGGACAACTAGGGTTAGCGTCAGGACAACTAGGGTAAGCGTCAGGACAACTAGGGTTAGCGTCAGGACAACTAGGGTTAGCGTCAGGACAACTAGGGATAGCTTCAGGACAACTAGGGTTAGCGTCAGGACAACTAGGGTTAGCGTCAGGACAACTAGGGTTAGCGTCGGGACAACTAGGATTAGCGTCAGGACAACTAGGGTTAGCCTCAGGACAACTAGGGTTAGCGTCGGGACAACTAGGGTTAGCGTCAGGACAACTAGGGTTAGCGTCAGGACAACTAGGGTTAGCGTCAGGACAACTAGGGTTATCGTCAGGACAACTAGGGTTAGCGTCAGGACAACTAGGGTTAGCGTCACGACAACTAGGGTTAGCGTCAGGACAACTAGGGTTAGCGTCAGGACAACTAGGGTTAGCGTCACGACAACTAGGGTTAGCGTCAGGACAACTAGGGTTAGCGTCAGGACAACTAGGGTTAGCGTCAGGACAACTAGGGTTAGCGTCACGACAACTAGGGTTAGCGTCAGGACAACTAGGGTTAGCGTCAGGACATATAGGGTTAGCGTCAGGACAACTAGGGTTAGCGTCACGACAACTAGGGTTAGCGTCAGGACACCTAGGGTTAGCGTCACGACAACTCGGGTTAGCGTCAGGACAACTAGGGTTAGCGTCAGGACAACTAGGGTTAGCGTCAGGACAACTAGGTTTAGCGTCAGGACAACTAGGGTTAGCGTCGGGACAACTAGGGTTAGCGTCAGGACAACTAGTGTTAGCCTCAGGACAACTAGGGTTAGCGTCGGGACAACTAGGGTTAGCATCAGGACAACTAGGGTTAGCGTCAGGACAACTAGGGTTAGCATCAGGACAACTAGGGTTAGCGTCAGGACAACTAGGGTAAGCGTCAGGACAACTAGGGTTAGCGTCAGGACAACTAGGGTTAGCGTCAGGACAACTAGGGATAGCTTCAGGACAACTAGGGTTAGCGTCAGGACAACTAGGGTTAGCGTCAGGACAACTAGGGTTAGCGTCGGGACAACTAGGGTTAGCGTCAGGACAACTAGGGTTAGCCTCAGGACAACTAGGGTTAGCGTCGGGACAACTAGGGTTAGCATCAGGACAACTAGGGTTAGCGTCAGGACAACTAGGGTTAGCGTCAGGACAACTAGGGTTATCGTCAGGACAACTAGGGTTAGCGTCAGGACAACTAGGGTTAGCGTCAGGACAACTAGGGTTAGCGTCACGACAACTAGGGTTAGCGTCAGGACAACTAGGGTTAGCGTCAGGACAACTAGGGTTAGCGTCACGACAACTAGGGTTAGCGTCAGGACAACTAGGGTTAGCGTCAGGACAACTAGGGTTAGCGTCACGACAACTAGGGTTAGCGTCAGGACAACTAGGGTTAGCGTCAGGACATATAGGGTTAGCGTCAGGACAACTAGGGTTAGCGTCACGACAACTAGGGTTAGCGTCAGGACACCTAGGGTTAGCGTCACGACAACTAGGGTTAGCGTCAGGACAACTAGGGTTAGCGTCAGGACAACTAGGGTTAGCGTCAGGACAACTAGGTTTAGCGTCAGGACAACTAGGGTTAGCGTCGGGACAACTAGGGTTAGCGTCAGGACAACTAGTGTTAGCCTCAGGACAACTAGGGTTAGCGTCAGGACCCATAGGGTTAGCGTCAGGACAACTAGGGTTAGCGTCAGGACAACTAGGGTTAGCATCAGGACAACTAGGGTTAGCGTCAGGACAACTAGCGTTAGCGTCACGACAACTAGGGTTAGCGTCAGGACAACTAGGGTTAGCGTCACGACAACTAGGGTTAGAGTCAGGACAACTAGGGTTAGCGTCAGGACAACTAGGGTTAGCGTCAGGACAACTAGGGTTAGCGCCAGGACAACTAGGGTTAGCGCCATTACAACTAGGGTTAGCGCCAGGACAACTAGGGTTAGCGCCAGGACAACTAGGTTTAGCGCCAGGACAACTAGGGTTAGCGCCAGGACAACTAGGGTTAGCTCCAGGACAACTAGGGTTAGCGTCAGGACAACTAGGGTTAGCGTCAGGACAACTAGGGTAAGCGTCAGGACAACTAGGGTTAGCGTCAGGACAACTAGGGTAAGCGTCAGGACAACTAGGGTTAGCGTCAGGACAACTAGGGTAAGCGTCAGGACAACTAGGGTTAGCGTCAGGACTACTAGGGTTAGCGTCAGGACAACTAGGGTTAGCTCCAGGACAACTAGGGTTAGCGTCAGGACAACTAGGGTTAGCATCAGGACAACTAGGGTTAGCGTCAGGACAACTAGGGTTAGCGTCAGGACAACTAGGGTTAGCGTCACGACAACTAGGGTTAGCGTCAGGACAACTAGGGTTAGCGTCAGGACATATAGGGTTAGCGTCAGGACAACTAGGGTTAGCGTCACGACAACTAGGGTTAGCGTCAGGACACCTAGGGTTAGCGTCACGACAACTAGGGTTAGCGTCAGGACAACTAGGGTTAGCGTCAGGACAACTAGGGTTAGCGTCAGGACAACTAGGTTTAGCGTCAGGACAACTAGGGTTAGCGTCGGGACAACTAGGGTTAGCGTCAGGACAACTAGTGTTAGCCTCAGGACAACTAGGGTTAGCGTCGGGACAACTAGGGTTAGCATCAGGACAACTAGGGTTAGCGTCAGGACAACTAGGGTTAGCATCAGGACAACTAGGGTTAGCGTCAGGACAACTAGGGTAAGCGTCAGGACAACTAGGGTTAGCGTCAGGACAACTAGGGTTAGCGTCAGGACAACTAGGGATAGCTTCAGGACAACTAGGGTTAGCGTCAGGACAACTAGGGTTAGCGTCAGGACAACTAGGGTTAGCGTCGGGACAACTAGGGTTAGCGTCAGGACAACTAGGGTTAGCCTCAGGACAACTAGGGTTAGCGTCGGGACAACTAGGGTTAGCATCAGGACAACTAGGGTTAGCGTCAGGACAACTAGGGTTAGCGTCAGGACAACTAGGGTTATCGTCAGGACAACTAGGGTTAGCGTCAGGACAACTAGGGTTAGCGTCAGGACAACTAGGGTTAGCGTCACGACAACTAGGGTTAGCGTCAGGACAACTAGGGTTAGCGTCAGGACAACTAGGGTTAGCGTCACGACAACTAGGGTTAGCGTCAGGACAACTAGGGTTAGCGTCAGGACAACTAGGGTTAGCGTCACGACAACTAGGGTTAGCGTCAGGACAACTAGGGTTAGCGTCAGGACATATAGGGTTAGCGTCAGGACAAATAGGGTTAGCGTCACGACAACTAGGGTTAGCGTCAGGACACCTAGGGTTAGCGTCACGACAACTAGGGTTAGCGTCAGGACAACTAGGGTTAGCGTCAGGACAACTAGGGTTAGCGTCAGGACAACTAGGGTTAGCGTCGGGACAACTAGGGTTAGCGTCAGGACAACTAGTGTTAGCCTCAGGACAACTAGGGTTAGCGTCAGGACACATAGGGTTAGCGTCAGGACAACTAGGGTTAGCGTCAGGACAACTAGGGTTAGCATCAGGACAACTAGGGTTAGCGTCAGGACAACTAGCGTTAGCGTCACGACAACTAGGGTTAGCGTCAGGACAACTAGGGTTAGCGTCACGACAACTAGGGTTAGAGTCAGGACAACTAGGGTTAGCGTCAGGACAACTAGGGTTAGCGTCAGGACAACTAGGGTTAGCGCCAGGACAACTAGGGTTAGCGCCATTACAACTAGGGTTAGCGCCAGGACAACTAGGGTTAGCGCCAGGACAACTAGGTTTAGCGCCAGGACAACTAGGGTTAGCGCCAGGACAACTAGGGTTAGCTCCAGGACAACTAGGGTTAGCGTCAGGACAACTAGGGTTAGCGTCAGGACAACTAGGGTAAGCGTCAGGACAACTAGGGTTAGCGTCAGGACAACTAGGGTAAGCGTCAGGACAACTAGGGTTAGCGTCAGGACAACTAGGGTAAGCGTCAGGACAACTAGGGTTAGCGTCAGGACTACTAGGGTTAGCGTCAGGACAACTAGGGTTAGCTCCAGGACAACTAGGGTTAGCGTCAGGACAACTAGGGTTAGCTTCAGGACAACTAGGGTTAGCGTCAGGACAACTAGGGTTAGCGTCAGGACAACTAGGGTTAGCGTCAGGACAACTAGGGTAAGCGTCAGGACAACTAGGGTTAGCGTCAGGACAACTAGGGTTAGCGTCAGGACAACTAGGGTTAGCGTCAGGACAACTAGGGTTAGCGCCAGGACAACTAGGGTTAGCGTCAGGATAACTAGGGTTAGCGTCAGGACAACTAGGGTAAGCGTCAGGACAACTAGGGTTAGCGTCAGGACTACTAGGGTTAGCGTCAGGACAACTAGGGTTAGCGTCAGGACAACTAGGGTTAGCGTCAGGACAACTAGGGTTAGCGTCGGGACAACTAGGGTTAGCGTCAGGACAACTAGGGTTAGCCTCAGGACAACTAGGGTTAGCGTCGGGACAACTAGGGTTAGCATCAGGACAACTAGGGTTAGCGTCAGGACAACTAGGGTTAGCGTCAGGACAACTTGGGTTAGCGTCAGGACAACTAGCGTTAGCGTCACGACAACTAGGGTTAGCGTCAGGACAACTAGGGTTAGCGTCACGACAACTAGGGTTAGAGTCAGGACAACTAGGGTTAGCGTCAGGACAACTAGGGTTATCGTCAGGACAACTAGGGTTAGCGTCAGGACAACTAGGGTTAGCGTCACGACAACTAGGGTTAGCGTCAGGACAACTAGGGTTAGCGTCAGGACAACTAGGGTTAGCGTCAGGACAACTAGGGTTAGCGTCACGACAACTAGGGTTAGCGTCAGGACAACTAGGGTTAGCGTCAGGACAACTAGGGTTAGCGTCAGGACAACTAGGGTTAGCGTCAGGACAACTAGGGTTATCGTCACGACAACTAGGGTTAGCGTCAGGACAACTAGGGTTAGCGTCAGGACATATAGGGTTAGCGTCAGGACAACTAGGGTTAGCGTCACGACAACTAGGGTTAGCGTCAGGACACCTAGGGTTAGCGTCACGACAACTAGGGTTAGCGTCAGGACAACTAGGGTTAGCGTCAGGACAACTAGGTTTAGCGTCAGGACAACTAGGGTTAGCATCGGGACAACTAGGGTTAGCGTCAGGACAACTAGGGTTAGCCTCAGGACAACTAGGGTTAGCGTCGGGACAACTAGGGTTAGCATCAGGACAACTAGGGTTAGCGTCAGGACAACTAGGGTTAGCATCAGGACAACTAGGGTTAGCGTCAGGACAACTAGCGTTAGCGTCACGACAACTAGGGTTAGCGTCAGGACAACTAGGGTTAGCGTCACGACAACTAGCGTTAGAGTCAGGACAACTAGGGTTAGCGTCAGGACAACTAGGGTTAGCATCAGGACAACTAGGGTTATCGTCAAGACAACTAGGGTTAGCGTCAGGACATCTAGGGTTAGCGTCACGACAACTAGGGTTAGCGTCAGGACAACTAGGGTTAGCGTCAGGACAACTAGGGTTAGCGTCACAACTAGGGTTAGCATCAGGACAACTAGGGTTAGCGTCGGGACAACTAGGGTTAGCGTCAGGACAACTAGGGTTAGCGTCAGGACAACTAGGGTAAGCGTCAGGACAACTAGGGTAAGCGTCAGGACAACTAGGGTTAGCGTCAGGACAACTAGGGTAAGCGTCAGGACAACTAGGGTTAGCGTCAGGACAACTAGGGTAAGCGTCAGGACAACTAGAGTTAGCGTCAGGACTACTAGGGTTAGCGTCAGGACAACTAGGGTTAGCTCCAGGACAACTAGGGTTAACGTCAGGACAACTAGGGTTAGCATCAGGACAACTAGGGTTAGCATCAGGACAACTAGGGTTAGCGTCAGGACAACTAGGGTTAGCGTCAGGACAACTAGGGTAAGCGTCAGGACAACTAGGGTTAGCGTCAGGACAACTAGGGTTAGCGTCAGGACAACTAGGGTTAGCGTCAGGACAACTAGGGTTAGCGCCAGGACAACTAGGGTTAGCGTCAGGACAACTAGGGTTAGCGTCAGGACAACTAGGCTAAGCGTCAGGACAACTAGGGTTAGCGTCAGGACTACTAGGGTTAGCGTCAGGACAACTAGGGTTAGCGTCAGGACAACTAGGGTTAGCGTCGGGACAACTAGGGTTAGCGTCAGGACAACTAGGGTTAGCCTCAGGACAACTAGGGTTAGCGTCGGGACAACTAGGGTTAGCATCAGGACAACTAGGGTTAGCGTCAGGACAACTAGGGTTAGCGTCAGGACAACTAGGGTTAGCGTCAGGACAACTAGCGTTAGCGTGACGACAGCTAGGGTTAGCGTCAGGACAACTAGGGTTAGCGTCACGACAACTAGGGTTAGAGTCAGGACAACTAGGGTTAGCGTCAGGACAACTAGGGTTATCGTCAGGACAACTAGGGTTAGCGTCAGGACAACTAGGGTTAGCGTCACGACAACTAGGGTTAGCGTCAGGACAACTAGGGTTAGCGTCAGGACAACTAGGGTTAGCGTCAGGACAACTAGGGTTAGCGTCACGACAACTAGGGTTAGCGTCAGGACAACTAGGGTTAGCGTCAGGACAACTAGGGTTAGCGTCAGGACAACTAGGGTTAGCGTCACGACAACTAGGGTTAGCGTCAGGACAACTAGGGTTAGCGTCAGGACATATAGGGTTAGCGTCAGGACAACTAGGGTTAGCGTCACGACAACTAGGGTTAGCGTCAGGACACCTAGGGTTAGCGTCACGACAACTAGGGTTAGCGTCAGGACAACTAGGGTTAGCGTCAGGACAACTAGGGTTAGCGTCAGGACAACTAGGTTTAGCGTCAGGACAACTAGGGTTAGCGTCGGGACAACTAGGGTTAGCGTCAGGACAACTAGGGTTAGCCTCAGGACAACTAGGGTTAGCGTCGGGACAACTAGGGTTAGCATCAGGACAACTAGGGTTAGCGTCAGGACAACTAGGGTTAGCATCCGGACAACTAGGGTTAGCGTCAGGACAACTAGCGTTAGCGTCACGACAACTAGGGTTAGCGTCAGGACAACTAGGGTTAGCGTCACGACAACTAGCGTTAGAGTCAGGACAACTAGGGTTAGCGTCAGGACAACTAGGGTTAGCATCAGGACAACTAGGGTTATCGTCAAGACAACTAGGGTTAGCGTCAGGACATCTAGGGTTAGCGTCACGACAACTAGGGTTAGCATCAGGACAACTAGGGTTAGCGTCAGGACAACTAGGGTTAGCGTCACGACAACTAGGGTTAGCGTCAGGACAACTAGGGTTAGCGTCAGGACAACTAGGGTTAGCGTCACGACAACTAGGGTTAGCGTCACGACAACTAGGGTTAGCGTCAGGACAACTAGGGTTAGCGTCAGGACAACTAGGGTTAGCGTCAGGACAACTAGGGTTAGCGTCACGACAACTAGGGTTAGCGTCAGGACAACTAGGGTTAGCGTCAGGACAACTAGGGTTAGCGTCATGACAACTAGGGTTAGCGTCCCGACAACTAGGGTTAGCGTCAGGACAACTAGGGTTAGCGTCACGACAACTAGGGTTAGCGTCAGGACAACTAGGGTTAGTGTCAGCACAACTATGGTTAGCGTCACGACAACTAGGGTTAGCGTCAGGACAACTAGGGTTAGCGTCAGGACAACTAGGGTTAGCGTCACGACAACTAGGGTTAGCGTCCCGACAACTAGGGTTAGCGTCAGGACAACTAGGGTTAGCGTCAGGACAACTAGGGTTAGCGTCAGGACAACTAGGGTTACCGTCAGGACAACTAGGGTTAGCGTCAGGACAACTAGGGTTAGCGTCAGGACAACTAGGGTTACCGTCAGGACAACTAGGGTTAGCGTCACGACAACTAGGGTTAGCGTCAGGACAACTAGGGTTAGCGTCAGGACAACTATGGTTAGCGTCAGGACAACTAGGGTTAGCGTCAGGACAACTAGGGTTAGCTTCAGGACAACTAGGGTTAGCGTCAGGACAACTAGGGTTTGCGTCAGGACAACTAGGGTTAGCGTCAGGACAACTAGGGTTATCGTCAGGACAACTAGGGTTAGCGTCAGGACAACTAGGGTTAGCGTCAGGACAACTAGGGTTAGCGTCAGGAAAACTAGGTTTAGCGTCAGGACAACTAGGGTTAGCGTCAGGACAACTAAGGTTAGCGTCAGGACAACTAGGGTTAGTGTCAGGACAACTAGGGTTAGCGTCAGGACAACTAGGGATAGCGTCAGGACAACTAGGGTTAGCGTCAGGACAACTAGGGTTAGCGTCAGGACAACTAGGGTTAGCGTCAGGACAACTAGGGTTAGCGTCGGGACAACTAGGGTTAGCGTCAGGACAACTAGGGTTAGCGTCAGGACAACTAGGGTTAGCGTCAGGATAACTAGGGTTAGCATCGGGACAACTAGGGTTAGCGTCGGGACAACTAGGGTTAGCGTCAGGACAACTAGGGTTAGCGTCCGGACAACTCGGGTTAGCGTCACGACAACTAGGGTTAGCGTCAGGACAACTAGGGTTAGCGTCACGACAACTAGGGTTAGCGTCAGGACAACTAGGGTTAGCGTCACGACAACTAGGGTTAGCGTCAGGACAACTAGGGTTAGCGTCAGGACAACTAGGGTTAGCGTCAGGACAACTAGGGTTAACGTCACGACAACTAGGGTTAGCGTCAGGACAACTAGGGTTAGCGTCCCGACAACTAGGGTTAGCGTCAGGACAACTAGGGTTAGCGTCACGACAACTAGGGTTAGCGTCAGGACAACTAGGGTTAGTGTCAGCACAACTAGGGTTAGCGTCACGACAACTAGGGTTAGCGTCAGGACAACTAGGGTTAGCGTCAGGACAACTAGGGTTAGCGTCACGACAACTAGGGTTAGCGTCCCGACAACTAGGGTTAGCGTCAGGACAACTAGGGTTAGCGTCAGGACAACTAGGGTTAGCGTCAGGACAACTAGGGTTACCGTCAGGACAACTAGGGTTAGCGTCAGGACAACTAGGGTTAGCGTCAGGAAAACTAGGGTTACCGTCAGGACAACTAGGGTTAGCGTCACGACAACTAGGGTTAGCGTCAGGACAACTAGGGTTAGCGTCAGGACAACTATGGTTAGCGTCAGGACAACTAGGGTTAGCGTCAGGACAACTAGGGTTAGCGCCAGGACAACTAGGGTTAGCGTCAGGACAACTAGGGTTAGCTTCAGGACAACTAGGGTTAGCGTCAGGACAACTAGGGTTTGCGTCAGGACAACTAGGGTTAGCGTCAGGACAACTAGGGTTACCGTCAGGACAACTAGGGTTAGCGTCAGGACAACTAGGTTTAGCGTCAGAACAACTAGGGTTAGCGTCAGGACAACTAGGGTTAGCGTCAGGACAACTAGGGTTAGCGTCACGACAACTAGGGTTAGCATCAGGACAACTAGGGTTGGCATCACGACAACTAGGGTTAGCATCAGGACAACTAGGGTTAGCGTCAGGACAACTAGGGTTAGCGTCAGGACAACTAGGGTTAGCGTCAGGACAACTAGGGTTAGCGTCACGACAACTAGGGTTAGCGTCAGGACAACTAGGGTTAGCGTCAGGACAACTAGGGTTAGCGTCAGGACAAGTAGGGTTAGCGTCAGGACAAGTAGGGTTAGCGTCAGGACAAGTAGGGTTAGCGTCAGGACAACTCGGGTTAGCATCAGGACAACTCGGGTTAGCGTCAGGACAACTCGGGTTAGCGTCAGGACAAGTAGGGTTAGTGTCAGGACAACTCGGGTTAGCGTCAGGACAACTAGGGTTAGCGTCAGGACAACTAGGGATAGCGTCACGACAACTAGGGTTAGCGTCAGTACAACTAGGGTTAGCGTCAGGACAACTAGGGTTACCGTCAGGACAACTAGGGTTAGCATCAGGACAACTAGGGTTAGCGTCAGGACAACTGGGTTTAGCGTCAGGACAACTAGGGTTAGCATCAGTACAACTAGGGTTAGCGTCAGGACAACTAGGGTTAGCGTCAGGACAACTAGGGTTAGCGTCACGACAACTAGGGTTAGCATCAGGACAACTAGGTTTGGCATCACGACAACTAGGGTTAGCATCAGGACAACTAGTTTTAGCGTCAGGACAACTAGGGTTAGCGTCAGGACAAGTAGGGTTAGCGTCAGGACAACTCGGGTTAGCATCAGGACAACTCGGGTTAGCGTCAGGACAACTCGGGTTAGCGTCAGGACAAGTAGGGTTAGTGTCAGGACAACTCGGGTTAGCGTCAGGACAACTAGGGTTAGCGTCAGGACAACTAGGGATAGCGTCACGACAACTAGGGTTAGCGTCAGGACAACTAGAGTTAGCGTCACGACAACTAGGGTTAGCGTCAGGACAACTAGGGTTAGCGTCAGGACAACTAGGGTTAGCGTCAGGACAACTAGGGTTAGCGTCACGACAACTAGGGTTAGCATCAGGACAACTAGGGTTGGCATCACGACAACTAGGGTTAGCATCAGGACAACTAGGGTTAGCGTCAGGACAACTAGGGTTAGCGTCAGGACAACTAGGGTTAGCGTCACGACAACTAGGGTTAGCGTCTGGACAACTAGGGTTAGCGTCAGGACAACTAGGGTTAGCGTCAGGACAACTAGGGTTAGCGTCAGGACAACTAGGGTTACCGTCAGGACAACTAGGGTTAGCGTCAGGACAACTAGGGTTAGCGTCAGGACAACTAGGGTTAGCATCAGGACAACTAGGGTTAGCGTCAGGACAACTAGGGTTAGCGTCAGGACAACTAGGGTTAGCGTCAGGACAACTAGGGTTAGCGTCACGACAACTAGGGTTAGCATCAGTACAACTAGGGTTGGCATCACGACAACTAGGGTTAGCATCAGGACAACTAGGGTTAGCGTCAGGACAACTAGGGTTAGCGTCAGGACAACTAGGGTTAGCGTCAGGACAACTAGGGATAGCGTCAGGACAACTAGGGTTAGCGTCAGGACAACTAGGGTTAGCGTCACGACAACTAGGGTTAGCGTCAGGACAACTAGGGTTAGCGTCAGGACAACTAGGGTTAGAGTCAGGACAACTAGGGTTAGCGTCACGACAACTAGGGTTAGCATCAGGACAACTAGGGTTGGCATCACGACAACTAGGGTTAGCATCAGGACAACTAGGGTTAGCGTCAGGACAACTAGGGTTAGCGTCAGGACAACTAGGGTTAGCGTCAGGACAACTAGGGTTAGCGTCACGACAACTAGGGTTAGCGTCAGGACAACTAGGGTTAGCGTCACGACAACTAGGGTTAGCGTCAGGACAACTAGGGTTAGCGTCAGGACAACTAGGGTTAGCGTCAGGACAACTAGGGTTAGCATCACGACAACTAGGGTTAGCATCAGGACAACTAGGGTTAGCGTCAGGACAACTAGGGTTAGCGTCAGGACAACTAGGGTTAGCGTCAGGACAACTAGGGTTAGCGTCACGACAACTAGGGTTAGCGTTAGGACAAGTAGGGTTAGCGTCAGGACAACTCGGGTTAGCGTCAGGACAAATCGAGTTACCGTCAGGACAACTAGGGTTAGCGTCAGGACAACTAGGGTTAGCGTAAGGACAACTCGGGTTAGCGTCAGGACAACTCGGGTTAGCGTCAGGACAACTCGGGTTAACGTCAGGAAAACTCGGGTTAGCGTCAGGAAAACTCGGGTTAGCGTCAGGACAACTAGGGTTAGCGTCAGGACAAATCGGGTTAGCGTCAGGACAACTAGGGTTAGCGTCAGGACAACTAGGGTTAGCGTCAGGACAACTCGGGTTAGCATCAGGACAACTCGGGTTAGCGTCAGGACAACTAGGGTTAGTGTCAGGACAAGTAGGGTTAGCGTCAGGACATCTAGGGTTAGCGTCAGGACAACTAGGGTTAGCGTTAGGACAAGTAGGGTTAGCGTCAGGACAACTAGGGTTAGCGTCAGGACAACTAGGGTTAGCGTCAGGACAACTAGGGTTAGCGTCAGGACAAGTAGGGTTAGCGTCAGGACAACTAGGGTTAGCGTCAGGACAACTAGGGTTAGCGTCAGGACAAGTAGGGTTTGCGTCAGGACAAGTAGGGTTAGCGTCAGGACAACTAGGGTTAGCGTCAGGACAAGTAGGGTTAGCGTCAGGACAAGTAGGTTTAGCGTCAGGACAAGTAGGATTAGTGTAAGGACAACTATGGTTAGCATCAGAACAACTAGGGTTAGCGTCAGGACAACTAGGGTTAGCGTCTGGACAACTAGGGTTAGCGTCAGGACAACTAGGTTTAGCGTCAGGACAACTAGGGTTAGCGTCAGGACAACTAGGGTTAGCGTCAGGACAAGTAGGGTTAGCGTCAGGACAACTAGGGTTAGCGTCAGGACAACTAGGGTTAGCCTCAGGACAAGTAGGGTTAGCGACAGGACAACTAGGGTTAGCGTCAGGACAAGTAGGGTTAGCGTCAGGACAACTAGGGTTAGCGTCAGGACAGCTAGGGTTAGCGTCACGACAACTAGGGTTAGCGTCACGACAACTAGGGTTAGTGTCAGGACAACTAGAGTTAGCGTCAGGACAACTAGGGTTAGCGTCAGGACAACTAGGGTTAGCGTCAGGACAACTAGGGTTAGCGTCAGGACAAGTAGGGTTAGCGTCAGGACAACTAGGGTTAGCGTCAGGACAACTCGGTTAGCGTCAGGACAACTAGGGTTAGCGTCAGGACAACTCGGGTTAGCGTCAGGACAACTAGGGTTAGTGTCAGGACAAGTAGGGTTAGCGTCAGGACATCTAGGGTTAGCGTCAGGACAACTAGGGTTAGCGTTAGGACAAGTAGGGTTAGCGTCAGGACAACTAGGGTTAGCGTCAGGACAACTAGGGTTAGCGTCAGGACAACTAGGGTTAGCGTCAGGACAAGTAGGGTTAGCGTCAGGACAACTAGGGTTAGCGTCAGGACAACTAGGGTTAGCGTCAGGACAAGTAGGGTTTGCGTCAGGACAAGTAGGGTTAGCGTCAGGACAACTAGGGTTAGCGTCAGGACAACTAGGGTTAGCGTCAGGACAAGTAGGGTTAGCGTCAGGACAAGTAGGTTTAGCGTCAGGACAAGTAGGATTAGTGTAAGGACAACTAGGGTTAGCATCAGAACAACTAGGGTTAGCGTCAGGACAACTAGGGTTAGCGTCTGGACAACTAGGGTTAGCGTCAGGACAACTAGGTTTAGCGTCAGGACAACTAGGGTTAGCGTCAGGACAACTAGGGTTAGCGTCAGGACAAGTAGGGTTAGCGTCAGGACAACTAGGGTTAGCATCAGGACAACTAGGGTTAGCCTCAGGACAAGTAGGGTTAGCGACAGGACAACTAGGGTTAGCGTCAGGACAAGTAGGGTTAGCGTCAGGACAACTAGGGTTAGCGTCAGGACAGCTAGGGTTAGCGTCACGACAACTAGGGTTAGCGTCACGACAACTAGGGTTAGTGTCAGGACAACTAGAGTTAGCGTCAGGACAACTAGGGTTAGCGTCAGGACAACTAGGGTTAGCGTCAGGACAACTAGGGATAGCGTCAGGACAAGTAGGATTAGCGTCAGGACAAGTAGGGTTAGCGTCAGGACAAATCGGGTTAGCGTCAGGACAACTAGGGTTAGCGTCAGGACAACTAGGGTTAGCGTCAGGACAACTCGGTTAGCGTCAGGACAACTCGGGTTAGCGTCAGGACAACTCGGGTTAACGTCAGGACAACTCGGGTTAGCGTCAGGACAACTAGGGTTAGCACCAGGACAACTAGGGTTAGCGCCAGGACAACTAGGGTTAGCCCAGGACAACTAGGTTTAGCGCCAGGACAACTAGGGTTAGCGCCAGGACAACTAGGGTTAGCTCCAGGACAACTAGGGTTAGCGTCAGGACAACTAGGGTTAGCGTCAGGACAACTAGGGTTAGCGTCAGGACAACTAGGGTAAGCGTCAGGACAACTAGGGTTAGCGTCAGGACAACTAGGGTTAGCGTCAGGACAACTAGGGTTAGCGCCAGGACAACTAGGGTTAGCGCCAGGACAACTAGGGTTAGCGCCAGGACAACTAGGGTTAGCATCAGGACAACTAGGGTTAGCATCAGGACAACTAGGGTAAGCATCAGGACAACTAGGGTTAGCGTCAGGACAACTAGGGTTAGCGTCAGGACAACTAGGGTTAGCGTCAGGACAACTAGGGTAAGCGTCAGGACAACTAGGGTTAGCGTCAGGACAACTAGGGTTAGCGTCAGGACAACTAGGGTTAGCGTCAGGACAACTAGGGTTAGCGTCAGGACAGCTAGGGTTAGCGTCGGGACAACTAGGGTTAGCGTCAGGACAACTAGGGTTAGCCTCAGGACAACTAGGGTTAGCGTCGGGACAACTAGGGTTAGCATCAGGACAACTAGGGTTAGCGTCAGGACAACTAGGGTTAGCGTCAGGACAACTAGGGTTAGCGTCAGGACAACTAGCGTTAGCGTCACGACAACTAGGGTTAGCGTCAGGACAACTAGGGTTAGCGTCACGACAACTAGGGTTAGAGTCAGGACAACTCGGGTTAGCGTCAGGACAACTCGGGTTAGCGTCAGGAAAACTAGGGTTAGCGTCAGGACAACTAGGGTTAGCGTCAGGACAACTAGGGTTAGCGTCAGGACAAATCGGGTTAGCGTCAGGACAACTAGGGTTAGCGTCAGGACAACTAGGGTTAGCGTCAGGACAACTCGGGTTAGTGTCAGGACAACTCGGGTTAGCGTCAGGACAACTAGGGTTAGTGTCAGGACAAGTAGGGTTAGCGTCAGGACATCTAGGGTTAGCGTCAGGACAACTAGGGTTAGCGTTAGGACAAGTAGGGTTAGCGTCAGGACAACTAGGGTTAGCGTCAGGACAACTAGGGTTAGCGTCAGGACAACTAGGGTTAGCGTCAGGACAAGTAGGGTTAGCGTCAGGACAACTAGGGTTAGCGTCAGGACAACTAGGGTTAGCGTCAGGACAAGTAGGGTTTGCGTCAGGACAAGTAGGGTTAGCGTCAGGACAACTAGGGTTAGCGTCAGGACAACTAGGGTTAGCGTCAGGACAAGTAGGGTTAGCGTCAGGACAAGTAG